>NC_142526.1:22743773-22908773 GCF_964205215.1 Stylophora pistillata | reverse complement strand
CAAAAAAGGCAATTGATCCTCACTTTCAAATAATGTGGCTACGCAAAATGACGATCTGGAAATATTTCCGTCTAACTCCATACCAATAAAAAACAAAGCTGAGGTCCCAAAGGAAATCTGTCGTTTTGCCTCTGCTTTTCTTTCTCCAAGAATTGAATGCATAATTAACAAATGGTAAACACCACAGTGTACACTATTGAGTTATGGATGCACGCGGGAGGTTGCTAAGCACGAAAGAAGCGTAAGAGTCGCTCGAGGCGATAGCCGAGAGCGACTCTAGCTTCTTGAGTGCTTAGCAAACCGGATCAATTTTACTATAGGTAGTGTCGGCCGACATGGCGACCGACATGGTAACCGACATGTCGACCGACAACTCGGTCGACAGTCAGTCGACAGTTGGTCGATAGTCGGTCGACAGGTTGGTCGATAGTCGGTCGATAGTCGGTCGATAGTCGGAAGATAGTCGGTCAACATGTCGGTCGATATGTCGACCGACAGATGGAGTGTCGCGTCTCGGCGGAATATCGGTCAAGTGTCGGTGGAATATCGGTCAAGTGTCAGTGGTCTATCGGCCGAGTGTCGTTAGTCTATCGGTCAAGTGTCTGAACTTTATCGGTAAATATAGTTTGAACGTCGCTTGTGTGGTTGTGTATTGTTGCAGTGTCGGTATTGAAAAATTTGATTTCAATAAAAATTTGATTTGAAGGCATAAACTTTCAGGTATATGATTAAGTGTGAGGGAAGTATCGGTGAAGCATCGGCCAAGTGTCGACCGAGTGTCGGCCAAGTGTCGGTCAAGTCTCGACCGACTGTCTACCGAAATGTCGACCGACTATCGGCCGACATATATCGGTGGACATATCGAGCGACATGTCGACCGACTATTTTCCAACTATCGACCGACTATCGACCGAATGTCGACCGACTATCAACCGACTGTCGACCGACTATCGACCGACTATCGACCGACTGTCGACCGACTGTCGACCGACATGTCGGTCGACATGTCGGTTGACATGTCGGTCGCCATGTCGGTCGCCACGTCGGTCGCCACGACGGTCGCCATGTCGGTCGCCATGTCGGCCGACACTACTTATAGTAACATTGATCCAGCAAACCTCCCCAATGCATCCATAACTCAATAGTGTACGCTGTGGTGTTTACCATTTGTTTCATAACAATACATTGATACATTGTAGCTAAAGAGTTCCCTTTTATTTAACAAATCTTACGTGACCAGAAAAAACAAGCGCGCGCGGAAAAATAGTCTTTGCATTTGCTCACGTCAGCAGCGTACACCCATGGGCAAATGGACGCTAAATTGACCAATCAGAGCGCGCGCTTTACTTTGGTTATGTTATATATATATATATAACAACTTTATTTAAATAATAACATGTAACATATTATTATTAAAAAAGGGTTATAGAAGGGAGGAACTTAATCCTCATTGTAAACTATACCCCAGATATAAAAATTTAATGCTATGCAATATACATATACATACTGAAACATTTTACATACAGGCATATATCTATATAAATATAAAATCTAAATAAAGAAGACATATCTAAGATAACTATTTTGTTTAAGATTATAACTAAATAATGTATAATACATAGAATAATTTAATTTTTAGTCATAGACCTAGTTAAAAAATGTTGATTTAAGAGCTTTCTTAAAAGCATTAATTGAGTCAAGTTCAACTACTGATGATGGTAAACTGTTCCATGTGTCGATATGTCTGTGCCAAAAAGAGTACTTAAAGATGTCTGTACGGCTAAATGGTTTATATAGTTTAAACTGATGACTTTTTCTTGGTTGCCTGTTACTGAAGGATATGTAATTATTAGTGTTTACAGAAGAGTGTCCTTTAATGAACTTAAAAAGCTGAACCAAACTAAGAAACTCTCTGCGCTGAGCTAGTGTCGCTAGTTTCAAGGATTTCAGTCGGTCTTCATACGGAGTGTCTTTATCAATGATCCATCAATGAAGTATATATAATGAAGTATGGGGTTATACGGGAATCTCGACGATCTCTCTCAGTTGCTCTCCTCTGTTACAACGTTAACTTTGAAGTTAAACTTCGCGGTGTTCTTCAAAAAGTATCACAGTTGGAACGACAACAATCGAACGTTGAGACCGTCGAATACGTTATCGAATGATGAGACCGTCGAAAACTTCGCAGTGTTTTTCAAAAAGCGTCACGACAGCAAATATGATTGGCGAATGTCTAGACCGTCGAATACGTTATAGTCCCAAGTCTTTCTCCTTCTCTCGTGCACGAGCGTGAAGCGTGCGCAGCAGATTGGTAACAACCCGCTATTTCATCGTGCCCGGTAAATACCGGGAAAATTTACAGGTGCTTCGAGAAACGCTATTTCGGGCCCGGTAGAGTTTCCCGTTAAACATCCCGATAAGTTATCGGGCCCGGTAGTTACCGGGTCTTTCGAGAAACGGGCCCCTGGGGCCCGTTACTCAAAACGTCCCGGGGAATTTGTCAAACGTAGTACGTTTATGACGTTGTCTGTCAAAGAGCTGGGCCATTAAACATACGTTATCGATTTTACACCAAAAGTCTACCTGGTAATTTGCAAAACATATTGCTCAACAGCGCTTATCAACGTAACCGATACAGTTTAATACAATCAACGTCTAGATCGAATAAAATGTTATGATATAAAAGAAAAGCTTTACTTGTCGCTAGTTCCCACTTTCTGCATTCTCAGAACTGATCGTTAGAGCGTAAGGGCACATATAGGAATCATTTGAAATATTTGTTTACCCGACACGTTTGTCTCGCGACAGTTGAGATTGTTAAATGTTGATCAGCATGCTTCACCGATTTCAAAGCTCTGTTGGTCTTGGTACTATAAACACTGCTGAGGATTACAAATTATACGTGCATTTGCATCCCATACTTACCTTATGTATTCAAAATAGAAGTGAGACAAACATGATATTCCCTGAATATCATTTATTGTGAATTAGCAAGTGTACAGTTAAATGTTTGCTTGTAATCAACCAGTACTGAAAAGAATAAAGTGTTATATTCTGATAACTGTTAAATTGATATGCTAAATCATAGGCAGCGATGCTATATTTACCACTATTTATCATATATCGTCGTATATAGTGTAAATACGAAATGAGGAATGACACGCTTTCCGAGAGTCTATATGTTCGTTATATATCTAATGGTATGCTAAAATGATAAAGTTGGTCCTAATTATAGACTCTTACTCCCTTCTAACTGGAGATGAAGTCTTGGAGTAAATTTTTACACGATCTGTGTTATAGATCGGCCAACTTTAGGTCCATGTGCAATTAGAAATTGTCAAAAGGGATCTTTGTGTATCACTTGTTCCCGGAAATGAACATCCTAACGCGTTCATAGTTTCTATCAAAATGAAGTTCATGTACTAATCGAGGAAAGTTTCACCTACAGAAAGCATGAAGGTAGTATAAGAATCTCTCAATCACTGCCTAATGAAACATCAAAGAATGATGAAAAAGCAGCCATATGCAGTTAACCAACTATTAAAAGGGTTTACCAAATTTGAATCAAAAGAAGTAAACGTCACTGTTTCTTTGTTTAATTTGAACTTTGTACCACATTAACATACGAAGCGAACTGGACCTATTCAGGGCGCTATGTATTCAAATCTATTCGGAGATGCCAACATTATCGACTGGAAATACTAATGCACCGGAGGGAATTTTTCTGCCATTTGCCGGAGTAACCAGACCTGCACTGGTAGACTTAGTGCTCTGCCTGGCAGCAGGCATGTGCAATTGCTGCGAAATAGGAAATATAAACCATATAACTACATCTAGCCTATTTTAGCCCTAAGGTCACTGATTAGACTTCTTACCGTTCAGCTCGCTTTCACCACAGGAGTGAAGCAAAAAGGGTAACTCTTAATCGAGTTGTTTTTGCGTTGAAATCGGCTTAGTTTTCTGTTTTTTTCTTTTCGGTGACTTTCGCTAGACGGTGTAGTTTCAGGTCAAATGACCCCATACCAAACTTCCAGGGAAATCGATAACATTGTCTTAAATAATGACATGGAGCGGTGTTCCTCTCCAATAATTTTCCTCGTGTTATACCTTACGATTGGCTTCCCCGCTACCCCCTCTAGTGGCGATACAAACCAATTACTAGGGAGCTTAAGCACCCACGACGAAAGGGACGACGACGACGTCAAGTAACCGCGGAGGGTCTGGAACGAGGACGTCGTTTTTGGCGGGAAAATGAAACTTAAGCAGTGAAGTTGCTCAAGGACGACGACGTCTGAAATCTTGTTTATTCTCGCTTCGTCAGTTTAAGAAATGACATCGTTCATAGACGTCCAAAACCTTCTTCTAACTCCTGGATCAAATTTCCACATATATATGGAAAGTTCGAGAGTAGGTTATTCAATTCTTGAACATCAACAGTCCAAGGAACTATGAAGCCTTAGCTTTATTTACAATAATTTACGCATCGCAAAAGTTTAAAATATTAAACTTTACGCAAGTTATTTGAGATTTAAATTCAGTTTAAAGTGTTGCTGATATAAACAAACCTATTTTGCACAAGGTTTGTCTGATTTCAACATGCTTTAGCCCGATATGTTCTACCTTTGATGCTCCTTCCTTTGGCGAGCAAACGACGTAAGTCTGTCAATTTAATCAATGCTGGCTAGCGATCGGCACAGGTAGCGGTCGTCACGCTTCACCCAAGAATACTATTTTTTCCGGTGTGATTTTGTCGGAACAATTTTTATGGCTGTAAATCTGTATCAAACATTTTGAAAGTAGATTTGGAAAACCTGACAGGTATTCAAGCTCATGTTAACACACCGATCTGAAGAATTCTTTGTTGTTTAAAGTGAAGGGACTACCGCTGGCCACATACTGCGGACTCGTTAGGACCGCTGACCTGTGCTAGTCAGCCAGATTGTTTCGGACACTCGAACTCATGAACATCAACAAATATCTTGCGAATTGAACTTATTTTCGTAAGTCTATTATATTGTGTTTCGTTTAGCTTTATAGTTCGCGTTACTTAGTGTATGGATATTGTGATTTATCCTGTAGATATGTTTCATCGTTGTGATTGAACCAAATCAATCGAGGAGTTCGCTTCATGAAACAGATGATAATAAGTGAAGGTGTAGTCTGATCGTCCGGGTGAGTGTAGTCCTGAGAAGGACTGTTGTCGGTGGTAGTGACTGACGTTTCGACAACCTGTGCGGAAGTCATCATCAGAGTCAAGTGAATGATTGTTGTCAGTAGAATGTTCTTATTCCAGTTCGTGTGAAATGATCGGTTGGTTTTGCCGTGATGTTATTGGCTGTAAGACTCAAGTGACGTAAGTCGGTCGTGATTGGTCTGTTTCGATCTGTCGGTAAAGTTAGGTCGTTCTTTTTCGGTCGTTTGTGATGTTTTTGTCGTGAATGAGCCGTTTGTATGGAGCGGGTAGTTGTTGACATCTGTTTAGGGGAGTCTGTTCTAAGTTAGTAAACCAGCTTTCCAGAGTCAGTCGTTGAAAATAGTCAGTGCTGTAGGTTAGGCATTGCGCAGTGTCCCAGTCAATGTTGTGGTTGGTAAGTCGATGGTGTTCAGCAATGCTGACATCACCTTTCCTCGTCGCCCGTCTGTGTTCAGTCAGTCTTGTTGTGAGGTTTCTGCCAGTCTCACCGATGTAGGAGGCTTGGCAGTCGGAACAATTGATCTTATACTGCAGTACGTTCACTTGGAAGACAGAGCGAAAGACTTGCGAACGACTACATCACCTACGCAAGCACTGTCAGGCGAATACGACAACAACTCTGGTTCAATCACCGCTGTAAAGATCACGGCCTTGTTCCGGCCGGGCTCAAACTTAAGTCCCCGTTGAACACACAGGAGTCCATCCAGATCGTCAAAGCCACCTGCAGACGACTGGTCAAAGCGCGGATAAATGATTGCCAAAGAAGACTCAAACGCCACAGAAACAAACTACGACAAGTACACGACCAACTGAAACAGCTGATACCAACCTGTCCTGCTTGACACCGTTACGACAACTGCCGACAAACGAGCCAACAAGACGACTGAACGCGCCCGCACTGGACATCAACAAAAATTGACACGACTGCTACGCGACAAAGAAAAGAGACGAAGCAAACCGGACGACAACTGGGTAAGTAACATTTCTTCTCGTTCCTTAGACAAGACTGAAACTCAGGTACCATCATACGGACTAAAACACTCAGTAACACCTAAACGCATACCGACCGAGGCTATTGTATCTAGTGTTGAGGCGGCCCTGTCTCGGCAACGAGAGCTATCTGAGCCGACCAAGGATAACATCAGAAGCAGAATTGCCTCCACTATACAATCAACGTCACTAAATGACAGCAACTTGACTAAAGACGAACAACGTGCACTGAAACGACTGAGAAACGACGAGAACATAGTCATCCTACCAGCCGACAAAGGACGAGTTACAGTTGTTATGGACAAAACTGACTATCACGACAAAATGGACGCACTAGTTAACGACAAACGAACCTACGAAGAACTCAAACGTGACCCAACTCCTGCACTTCAACGTAAACTCAACAGTAAACTACTGACACTCAAGAAAACGAACGCCTTTGACACCCAACAGTACTATCGACTGAGGTGCTCGGTACCACAGCCACCGAAACTCTACGGTTTGCCGAAACTACACAAACCTGGTTTCCCGATGCGACCTATTGTTTCTTTCTGTGGCTCTCCCACATACCAACTATCCAAGTACCTGACGACAAGACTACAACCGCTAACCGACAAATCCAGACATAAACTCCAATATACTGAAGACTTCATTAACGCTACCAAGACTGTTCAGATACCTGACGACTACAAACTAGTGTCATTTGATGTGAAATCACTGTTCACAAGTATTCCACTTCAATTGGCATTACAATGCACTGAGACTGCAATCCGACAATCTACCGACCCACTACCGCTACCAACAGACGACATTATGGACTTGCTAAACATTTGCCTAACGTCTACTTACTTTCAGTACAACGGTAAACACTACAAACAGTTACACGGCACTGCTATGGGGTCTCCAGTTTCTGTTGTTATAGCAGAAATTGTGATGCAGAACATCGAGGAACGCGCCCTTTCGACTTGCCGACAAACGATACCGTTTTGGTTACGTTACGTTCACGACACCTTCACCGCCGTTCGACACACGAAATTGACGCATTCCACCGCCACCTTAACGAACAAAACACTGACACAGTTTACCAGAGAAGTCGAAGAAAATGGCAAACTTCCTTTTCTAGACTGCCTGGTAAGCCACAACGACAACTCATTACGGACGACAGCTTACAGGAAACCGACACACACCTACAGATTACGAGACGAGTCATCCTACAACCTACATCACACAAAGCCACAACTATCAGAACTCTAACACGACGCGCACAACTAGTATGCGACTCGACAGACAGCTTATCCGACGAGAACAAATACCTTCACCGTGTTTTTACGAAGAACAACTACAACAACGACTTCATCCGACGAAACACTCACCGACCCACTACCACTACCGAAACAAACGACACCGCAACCCATTCGACTACAGCAACCATACCGTACATAAAAGGCATGTCTGAAAACAGCTCGCGCATCTTACTACCCTTCAAAATCCGCGTCGCCCACAAACCCATCACCTCACTACATCAGTTACTAACCAACGTTAAAGACAAAGACGAACCGAGGAACAGACAGGGAACGATTTATAAGATCAATTGTTCCGACTGCCAAGCCTCCTACATCGGTGAGACTGGCAGAAACCTCACAACAAGACTGACTGAACACAGACGGGCGACGAGGAAAGGTGATGTCAGCAATCACATTGCTGAACACCATCGACTTACCAACCACAACATTGACTGGGATTCTGCGCAATTCCTAACCTACAGCACTGACTATTTTCAACGACTGACTCCGGAAAGCGGTTTACTAACTTAGAACAGACTCCCCTAAACAGATGTCAACAACTACCCGCTCCATACAAACGACTCATTCACGACAAAAACATCACAAACGACCGAAAAAGAACGACCTAACTTTACCGACAGATCGAAACAGACCAATCACGACCGACTTACGTCACTTGAGTCTTACAGCCAATAACATCACGGCAAAACCAACCGATCATTTCACACGAACTGGAATAAGAACATTCTACTGACAACAATCATTCACTTGACTCTGATGATGACTTCCCCACAGGTTGTCGAAACGTCAGTCACTACCACCGACAACAGTCCTTCTCAGGACTACACTCACCCGGACGATCAGACTACACCTTCACATGTTACCCCCGGGTTCAAACCATTTACTGCAGATGATAGTAAGTTATTATGGTAGTCGTCGAATGCTCCGTGCCCGACTGCACATTCGCAACAGAGGATGTCTCCGAGGCCTTGGCAATTGCCCTCATCACAAATCACGACCTGGCCCACCGCGTCCCTGCGCCTTCAGGACCTCCAGCACCCACAACAACCAGCGGCCCGAAACTAGAGCGGCCGAAAGTAAACATCGGAGTCACGATAGAAGAGTGGAATGTCTTCACGAGACGCTGGGAGATTTTCAACTCAGGCTCAGGCATCAACGATGCCTCGGCGCCCTCCCAGCTCTTCCAGTGTGCAGGACCTGAACTTGAGGACAGCCTTCTTAAAGCCAATTGAAATGCAGCGTCTGAGAACCTGACTGAGCTGCTGGCCGCCATGCGCTCTTTGGCGATAATCCCAGTCGCCACTTGTGTGCTACGTAGAGAGCTTCTCCAGTTGCGGCAGGAACGTGATGAGCCCTTTCGTACCTTTACAGCTAAAGTGCGGGGGAAGGCGGAAACTTGTTCCTACACTACTTCATGCACCTACGGCGCTTCGGTCGACTACACCGACCACGTCATCCGTGACGTCATCCTGAATGGCTTTTACGACTCTGACATCAGGAGGGAGGTGTTGGGCATATCGAGTATACTAGAGAAACCAGTAAACGAGGTCATCGCCCTGGTAGAAACTAAAGAGATGGCACGCAATGCCCTCCCCTCTCCTTCGCTCTCAGCTGTCTCCTCCTTCGTGAAGCAAAAGACATCGCCACTGAACAACTCCCCCCCTCCTTCTCAGGCGGATCGGGCGAAGGAAGCAACATGTCCCGGCTGTCATATCACCTTTAACCTCCTCACGGAAGGAGCCCGTGGTTGGAACGAGAAACCCCACCACATGTGCATCGAATGCTACAGGGCCAATCGCCGTAAAAAACGTCACCAGCGTCAACCTCCACAGCGCCCGCCCCAGGCTCCAGGGGTTCATGCCACAGAAACGGAGCCAATTTCATAGATAGCCGCATTCCAAACCAAGAGTGTAGGATCCCCTTGAGCCTCCCAACGACATCGTCACACCCGGAAGGCGACCACACACGCCACCGTCACCAAACCATTCGCAGCGCGATTAGATCACCATATCTTCTCCAAGGGGGGGTGGAAAAGGGCTCGCTTGAGAGATCATCCTAGGCTCCCGATCACCATATCCCTCTCCTACCTGGCGGGACCGACAGTGGCATCTCCAACACCTCCTCAGACATCCACGCTGAAGTATCCGCCATAGCCGACACTGGCGCCCAATCAGACTTGTGGTTGTTATCCGACTTCATAGCCTGCGGTTTCTCTCGTGACCAACTACACCCCATCAGCCTCAGCCTATCAGCAGCTAACCGCTGGCTCATCTCGATAGAGGGAGCGTTCTTCGCAAAACTCGCTACACGGTCCAGCAGCGGGGACATTACAGCATGCCACTCTATGGTCTATGTGAGCAGCTCTGTCAAAGACGTGTAACTGTTTTACGACTCACTACTAAACCTTGGTCTACTGCCGCGTACCTTCCCATCCCTTGACAACTCTTCTAGCACCCGTTCTGTAAGTGATACCCCTGATAAACAGCCACATGTTCCCAGCGTCTCACCAGAAATCAACGCTACGAGGGCCCTCAATGGCAATGGCTGCCCGGAACCCACCATTGCGCGCAACACTACGTGCTCGTGTCCACAGCGCGGAGCAACACCACCACGTCCCTCCGAGCTGCCGTTCCCTTGTACGCCAGAGAACAATGCAAAAATGAAAGCCTGGCTTCTCGACAGATATGCCTCATCCAGTTTCAACACTTGCCCTCATCGAGCGCTACCATGTATGGAGGGCCCACCCATAGCGATCCATGCTGACCCCGCAGCCACACCTAAGGCCTGCCACACACCGGCCAACATACCCCTCCACTGGCAGCAACGGGTGTACGATGACCTCCTGCGCGACGAAGCTCTTGGCGTCATCGAGCGTGTGCCTTACGGCGAACCCGTTACGTGGTGTCATAGGATGGTCATCACACGAAAGCACGACGGCTCACCACGCCGCACTGTAGACATCTCGTCACTGAACAAATTCTGTCAACGTGAGACTTTTGCCATGGAGTCGCCCTTCCACCTCGCCCGTCGTATCCCCAAGGACACTTGGAAGACCGTTACAGATGCTTGGAACGGCTATCACAGAGTTCCTCTGCGCGTTTCTGACCGCCACCTGACCACCTTCATCACATCATTTGGCCGCTGGCGCTACACACGGGCACCTCAAGGCTTCCTGTCCTCGGGGGACGGCTACAATAGCCGTTTCGATGCTGTCCTCGCGGAGTTTGAGCGCAAAGAACGATGCGTAGATGACACAGTCCATTTTGACACAGACCTAGAAGAACACTGGTGGAAGACCATCGACTTCCTCACCCGCGTTGGCCATGCAGGGATAGTGCTCAACCCTGACAAATTCCAGTTCGCAGAGAGGAGCGTGGACTTCGCAGGGTCCAGAGTGTCTGATAGCACCATAGAACCACTCCCCAAGTACCTAGACGCCATAAAGGACCTCCCCTCTTCTACCACTACCACAGATATCAGGAGTTGGTTTGGCCTGGTCAACCAGGTTTCCAACTACGCCCAGCTACGTAACTCAATGGCTCCCTTCAAGCCGTTTCTCAGCCCCCGCTGTATATTCTCCTGGTCCCCTGAGCTTGAGGCAGCGTTTCAAGCTTCCAAGGCAGCCATCATTGCAGCTATCCGCCAGGGGGTAGAAATCTTCGACATGCAGAGGCGCACCTGTCTTCGCC
Source organism: Stylophora pistillata (assembly GCF_964205215.1). Classification (NCBI taxonomy): domain Eukaryota; kingdom Metazoa; phylum Cnidaria; class Anthozoa; order Scleractinia; family Pocilloporidae; genus Stylophora; species Stylophora pistillata. The sequence continues at coordinate 22,897,596 of NC_142526.1, read as the reverse complement.
CTGACTGGTCCAAGCGTGGCATCGATTACTTCCTCCTTCAACAACACTGCATTTGCCTCTCCGGCGTTCCCAACTGCTGCCCTGGGGGATGGAAAATCACATTGGTCGGTTTCCGCTTCTTGAACTCTGCTGAACAGCGCTACGCCGCTATTGAAGGAGAAGCCCTCGCAGTTTCCTGGGGTTTAGAGCAGACACGCTACTTCGCACAAGGTTGCGACAACCTCGTGATAGTCACCGACCACAAACCACTTGTAAAAAACTTTGGTGACCGCACTCTAGATGAAATCACCAACTCGCGCATGTTCCGCCTAAAACAGCGCACTCTCCCATGGCGCTTCGAGATCAGACACCTACCCGGCAAGAGTAACCACGCGGCCGATGCCGCCTCAAGACACCTTTCCCCATCCTGCACAGAGAACATTGTCTCTCTTGGATCACCCAGCTTTCCCGACATCGCAGAATCGGCCTTGATAAACACCATCCGCAACGACACCCACGAGCTAGGCGCCATCCCTTGGTCTCTCCTTGCAACAGAAACAGCTGTAGACGCCTTCCTGGGCCCCCTCCTCACCTCAGTCGAGCAAAGAAAACCAATCACCAGTGACGACCCTACCCTGACAAGCCTTCGGCCCATCTGCGAGTCTCTCTACGCAGCAGAGGGCGTACTACTTTACCAGGACCGCATCGTCGTCCCCCCGTCCCTACGCCGTCGAGTCTTACAGAGCCTGCACGCAGCCCATCAAGGAACCTCTTCAATGCAACAACGAGCCCGCGCCATCGTCTACTGGCCAGGGATGTCAATGGATACATGCAACACTCGGGAGGGCTGCGCAGACTGCAACAGAAATGCACCCTCACAGGCAGCAACCCCCCTCTGCCATCAACTCCACCGTTATCCCCATTTGAATCCGTCTTTGCAGACTTCTTTCACTTCAGCGGCTGCCACTACCTGGTCGTAGGTGATCGCCTCTCTGGCTGGGTGGAAGTCCTAAGTTCAACAGCTGGGACCACCCTCGCGGGTTCAGCCGGCATGGTTCGCCATCTCCGTTCCTTCTTCGCCACCTTCGGCGTCCCGGAGGAGATCTCAAGCGACGGCGGCCCAGAGTTCACCGCTAAGAACACACAGGATTTCCTACGCCTCTGGCGCGTACGACATCGCGTGTCCTCCGCCAGCTTCCCTCAATCAAACGGCAGAGCAGAAGTCGCAGTGAAAACTGCCAAGCGCCTCCTGATGTCCAATACCGGCCCGACAGGCAGCCTCGACCATGATCGTTTCTTGCGTGCCATATTACACCTACGCAACACCCCAGACTGCAACCTGTCACCGGCGCAAATCATCTTCGGTCGCCCCCTAAGGGACTCCCTATCATTCGTAAACCGCCTTGAGAAGTTCTCGAACCCGCACATCAGACCCCTTTGACGTCAAGCATGTGAGGCAAAGGAGGAAACCCTTCGCACACGCATCACTCACACAACAGAGTCTCTGAAAGTCCACTCACGCCCCCTCCGCCCTCTATCCCTTGGTGAGAGAGTGTTCTTGCAGAATCAACAAGGACCCAACCCCACCAAATGGGACTGGTCAGGGGTAGTGGTGGAATCAGCCGGCCATGACCAATATCGTGTCAAGGTGGACGGATCTGGGCGAATCACACTAATCAACCGCCGCTTTCTGCGAGCCTATACACCAGCTACGCTCTCTATCCGTCCACCACAGCCACCTGCCCACCAGCCCACCAGCAGTGCTGACCAGAGCCCACACCCACAGCCCCCTGTGCCAACACAACCTACTGCTTAGTCTAAGCGAACCACTGAGGCAAAGCTCAACGTACCAACTGCGGTCCTCGACCCAGCACCGATGTCGCCCCTCGCCCCGGCACAGGATAACAGCCCCGTTCCCGACATACAGTCCCGAGAACCCCAGTTACCAGTAGCTGCTGATAAGGATTCCACAACGCCCATTACGCCACCTCAACTGCCGCCCGACCCAGTTGCACGTCCTCGCCGCTTAACACGGCCGCCCAAACGGTACGAACCCGAAACAGGACAATGGGTCACTTGAGTCCTACAACCGACGCTATACGTTGTACCGTTCTCGGTTCTCGGACTGGGGGAGATGAGGGGACTACTGCTGGCCACATACTGAGGACTCGTTAGGACCGCTGACCTGTGCTAGTCAGCCAGATTGTTTCGGACACTCGAACTCATGAACATCAACAGATATCTTGGGAATCGAACTTATTATCGTAAGTCTATTATATTCTGTTTCGTTTAGCTTATAGTTCGCTTTACCTAGTGTATGGATATTGTGATTTATCCTGTAGATAAGTTTCATCGTTGTGATTAAACCAAATCAATCGAGGAGTTCGCTTCATAAAGCGTCTCGATTGAAGAACAGCAACACGCAAAATTTTTAAGTAGCAATAATCCGGCAGTTCCATACACAGCTTTTGACCGAACGCAGAGGCGTGTTACACTGCCATTTAAAACTTTTCATTCAATAAAAATGATAAACAGCACTCTTTCATAAAATATACTTAAACAAATTTAAACCTTACGTGGTCGCTTTCACCGCTTGACTTTACATCTGTTGTGCGGAGGAAGGAATATGAGTTGGTGGGTTTTCGAATTTTATTTGTTTAGAAAACTGAACAGGGTGGTTTCAATCAAACGAAGAAGCGAATACAAACTCCAACCGGCCATAGACTGTTTAAAAACTGACAATAAACCCGCACCTTTTGATGAGAAAAACTGCTTTGAAGTTCGAAAGTTTACGACGACGTGAAACAGGTAAACAGGTCCTTCTCAAGTCGTCCACGACAAGACGACGACGGAATTCTTGGTTCGCACTTGCGCAGTGACGTTCTTGCTACTTCCGGTCGTCCTCCTCCGTTCGTCGTCGTGGTTGCTTAAGCTCCCTACTATTACTTTCAAAACCGCGATTACAAGCACACTGAAAGAAGAAACCGAATATCTTTATAACAGTCTGCTGTCTGTCAATGCATCTCGTGCGCGAAAACAAGACACTTCGGGTTCGTGTCATATGAGGGACCTGAGCAAAGTTTCTTTGTTTTCGGTACCAGGATAAAAAGTGTTACAGTTGTAAACGCGTAAGTCTTAAGACAAGACATAACAGTTTATTTTATTAATAATTTTAAAATTATGTCACATCTTAGAACGAAAAATCTTCGTTAAACTATAATTACGCCTTACGGTTAAAATGAATCAATGTTAACGCCTAACGGTTTTTTTTCGGCCGTTTTACGGCTATCGGTTAACCTCATTGAGATCCTCTTAATAGGAATCACGAGAAGAAGTTGAAGGTCGAACACATTTTGGGAGGTAAAGGGTTGAGATTAGGTGTATCTTAGCTAAAGCTTACTTCGGTGCTAATTATTTTTCTAGGAGTAAACGTGGTTTCAAATTCGACGTCGGTTAAGAAAGTAACTTCTTAGAGTATGGCTCAGAAATACCCAAGTTTTCATATAGGTCAAGTTGTGGTTATATTAAAATTTGGTATATTTTTTTTAATATTAATTTCCCAACGCTCAGTGTTCTCGTCTCCTGACGCATTCTCAATTTGTCAGTGCATTTTTTAAGCAAAACTGAGTTTTCTAAGCTGGTTAAAACTTTTACATACAAACATATTTTGCTCTGTTGTCAGTATGAATAGACACAGGTATGATGTGCGAGTGTGCCAACCATATTTGGTTTTTCCTGTTAGGGACTGTTCCGAAATGCATCACTTGAGCTTGGTCGTGTGCCTCATAGCCATACTTGCTTCCTCAAAATATCAAGTAGCGGATGAGGCAGAGACGAAATCCGAACCAGCTAGATGCGTTTACAGAGTTTCTGCAGAAGAAGTATACGATCTTACAAGTTTGGCAAACACCAATGGGACGCCTAGATTTGCATATATAATACACACACTTACTTAATATGATCACTTTCTATTATCTGTAACTGCAATGCGTTATCTTACCCTGCATCAACTCTGGTTGAACCTTTTTATAGTACACAAACAGGACAATCCCCTTCGTCTCATTACATCTCGTTGTGGCACAGCAATTAAACGACTTTCTGCTTTTGTAGAATTTAAGGAATTGATATAATCGACAAGACCCTCAACACTAAGGGTCTACTCCCAGTGGGCTCTTTGCTTGTGTCCAAGGAGGTAGTGTTATGTTTCCTTACATTGACAACAACGTAGGTATAACCACCGTTTGGAAAGCCCTTGATTCTAGATCTCGTTAATTTCCCTCCACCTATTTCGTAACTGAGGCTCTTGAAATTTGTCTCAGTATGAACAATTTTCCATTTTCCAATCAAAATTTTGTGAAAAAGCAGGGCACTGCCAGGAACAAAAAAAAAATTCATGTAGTTATGCTGACTTAGCAATAGGCACAATTGACAAAAAAGCCAAGTTTGAAGGTAGTCTAAAACCTATACTCTGTTGGAAATATAGAGATGACACTTTTGACGTTTGGACCCAAGGTTTGCCCAAACTGCTTCCATTCACTGATGATATAGATTTTCTGTACCCCAATTACCAACGAATTCGAGTTAGTACATTTGGATAATTATTCTACATGCATGTTTAAGATCTTACATTACACCTTAAGGATGGGTTGATTGTTACTGACATTTACTCCAAACCCACTGATAGCCACCTTTACTTGCCTTTTTTTAACTCACACCCGTCTCATTGCAAAAGAGTTTTTCCCTTTGGGGTGGATTTGAGAGTTAAACGTAATTGTCCCAACGATGATTTCGTGAAAAAGATATGTCGAGTATACAAGAGTTATTTGAAGTCGCAAAGTTACCCCACACGTTTAGTTGACAAACAGTTTGATAAGGCCCTTTAAATTCCAAGATCTGAACTTTTAAGTAAAAAGGTGAAAGCCAACAAGAAAGTTTTTCCTTTGATGCTCGATTATAATCCTATTTTGCTGGACGTTCAAAGCAAAGCATTATTAAGAAGCACTTTCATTTATTACGATCTTTTACTCGAGTCACAGAATTTTCTCATGCCAAATCTATATTTCCTGCTTACCGCCGAACCAGAAACTTCAAAGAAATTTTAGCACCTTCTAAGTTTCGACCCAGCTTTTTGCAAATCAGAAGGTTGAAGAGTGTTGCTTTAATTGCAACAGAAAAAGGTGTGACTTGTGCAAGATTTTCTTACTTCAAGTTTCTAAATTCCAAAGCAGGATATTCCACAGGCAGGATATATCTCATTCTAAGAAAGTAACCTGTTTCTCCAAAAATGTCATCTACCTTGCAACATGTCGTGAATGTAATTTACAATATGTAGGGTCTACATCGACCGAGTTTAAATTAGATTCCGCAATCACAAATCAAGTATGCTTAATAATAGAAGAACATATGAACTGGCAGTACATTACAATAGCTCTCAACATGAAATTTGTCAAATCAGTTTTATCATCACAGAACAAATTACACGTTTCCAAACTCCTCTACATATAGACCAACTGTTACTTACCAGAAAAGCCTGTTGGATGAGACATTTATTCACGCATAATTTGCATGGCTTCAAATCTCTTCTATATTTCTAATGGATTATAAATAATGTTTGGTTCACCTATGGCACATCACCAATCACATACTTGCATAATGAAATAATTCCATTAATCAGTTGTCTCTTTTTCCTGAAAAGATTTAGCGCAAAAGACCACCGCAGTTATACATACAGCTATAATCCCTGCTTCTCATTCAAAATTGGACCGCAGAAAAACCCAGGTCGTTCTAATGTGGCGGTAAGGAATAATTATTGAAAGCTTATTAAATATTGAGTAGCCAGGGTGGTAGATGGAACAAAAGTTGATTTTTTCTGTTACTGATCGTAGAGAGTAGAATAATAGGTCTTTTGTTTAGGGATTCTGGACAAAATAAGACTTGCAGCTTCCTTTAGCAGTGATGTTGGGAAGTTTGTAAATTTTGGAAAAAAACAAAAGTAGTCCGTCCTTTTTGATGTCCAAAGTCAGAGTTGCTTTACTTGCACCAATCTACTTAGTTATCGGGAATTTTTTTAGTTATCTAAACTAAGTAGTTTAGTTATCTTTTTCAGTTATCGAGAATTTTCCGTCAATATACCAATACTTTTCTCTTTTCATTGAGATTTTTTTGGGGGCAATAGAAGCTTGTCGGTTTTGCATGTAGTTTGCTCGTTGATTCGCAATTCGTTCGAATTAGCATTAAAATAATTGATCAACCCTTCCATTCTGCACAGATCATTACTCATGAAAAGATAATCTTTACACTCAAGTTCTTTTATTTTGCGAGTGTTTAGAAAGTTGTTTTCTTTATTCGCATCATGTCTCATTCTCTCATACGGAGAATAATTTTAAATGGAAAATATTTCAACTCATAATCTTGTTTCAGATTTGTAGGTGGTTTGGAGCTGATTACCACGTAAACATTGGACTTCAGACCTCAGAGTCGTTTCACAAAGACTCGAATCCAAGACTAAATTATCATAATGGGGATAACACGTGGGTGCTTGTATTTACTAAGGGAGACATAAGTAGCATAATTTCTTGGACTTTTAAATTTTATGGGGTCTTAAAGTAAATGTGAGTCCCAATTTGTGGCTCAAAGTAAAGATTGGGATAAACATGAAGTTGCTGTTTGGTTATGATACCTAAGTACCTACCTCAAATACATACTTCATCTATTATTAGCATGGGCACTTACAAAAGTGCTAATTCCTCGTGAAGCCAGCCTGAGATCATTTAATGACGGTAAGTGAATTTTCATAATAGCAAGTAGCAACGGTACTTCAAATTTGTGAATCGAACATAAACCAAACCCGACCTCTAGCCAGCTCAACGTAAAGAAACTAAAAGAATGATTATACCGGATAATGCTCGAACGAATGGCTGCAAATGTTGAAAGCTACTGCTTTGAATTTTTGTTTTTGTATCTTTTCTTTCGTCCTTTATTCTCTTTTACAAAATGAACAATAAAATTATTTGCCACAAGTTTCGGAGAGCTTTGTCGTTGAAGATGTGAGAAAACGATGTCAGATCGACGCCCTCGAGTTATATAGTTCAGTAAGACTCCGTAGCCTAATTGGCCATTTACGATCCACAATTTGATGCTCGGTAAACTGTGTAAAGATGCTCTAACCTAGATATCATATTAAAAACGTGTTACTTGCTTCGTTTTTTCGTATAGCGGTGACTGGAAACGCATCGTATGACTACTGTGCAATTGCTCTGACGACGAGGGCGATTTCAGATTTGTGAAGTTTAGAAAACGCACTGGCACAGTAAGTTACTGGAAGGTGTTTGATCGGTCTTGTAAGGATGGTATAAGGGAATATCCCTTTAAAGAGAAATATGGAGGCCATTTCACGCTTCCAGTAAAATAAATCGGCCAACTCACTAAAATAATTTCCTGTACTTGCTGTTTTCTGGGCTACATTCAAAACACAGCTCTGTTCGTTGTGTTCAGTCACTGACCAGAACCTCATCATTCTTTGTCGTGCGAGTCAGTTAAGTAAAAGTTCTCCAATGCAAAATGAAAGTTTCAATTTTCTGATCGTCGACCGAAAGGCATGATTTTCTAATCCATCCTCTACTCTTTCCACCTAGAAAGAGCAGAGGGATGAAGCCCGAGAAGGCTAATAGAATCACCAGCGTGACTGCCTCATCTCTCTGTTGTGGTTCGAGCGGAAAATACTAATGTAACATGCAACGTACACACCCACGCATAATCACTTTCACACGCATAACAAAGTCGGTATTCAACACTGAGCAGCAACACAGAATGCGGCCTTAGTGGCAACACAGAATGTTGCCGCTAAAGTAAGAAAGTAATGATCTTTGTAATCGTCTTAGTGACCAAATTACACAGGCTAATGATGACTGACAAAGATACTGTAATTGGCTATCACTGCATTTTATATCTTGCAAAACAACAGGAAGTGAGTTGCGCGAAAATTAATTCAAGCCAACTTGTCAGCTTTTGTAACTAAACGAAAATACACTCCCGCCTTTATTAAGTCTTCCACAGTAAACAACAGTCACGCGATATGCGCATGAAGTCTTCTTTTTAGGTTTCTCATATCCCCTTCTTCCAATTCAGAACACACGATATAGCTAAACAATCATGACAAAAGACCCGAAATTTCTACCAACCGAAGTGCCTTGCGTCACTTAGAGTTTGCCATATTGTTTAAACCTGTAAGCAACTAAATACGGTTCAAAATAAATATAGTCTAATATAGTAATCCTTGCTAGAAGTGATGACGAGAAATGGTTATTGCAAAGTGAACGGGCTTTCTCTTTGCCCCGACGTGAATAGATAACTTGTAAATGTTCAAGAGGTGTATAGAATCATATTCACAAACTTGAGGAGTGTTTTGACAAGTCACAATTTTTTAATTACTAGTGACACAAAGCCCTGACCATACAGTATATCTCTTGAAGAAGGTGAGGGGATAGCCATTCCTGTGGTCCTTAGTGTCGCTGGTGTCATCGGTCTATGTGTTGTTCCTTTCTTTATCTGGCGGTTTCTCAGAGCGCAGCCTCCCGATGATCGGGTTGAAAACCTTTTTGATAGAAATAATTTACCCAATTATGGTGCAGCTAATGGAAGTGATAACCCCATCACCAGCGGAAGTGAAACCACATCGAGAAGTGCGTCTCCAAGTTTAACTAACCCCTCGTCAACGAACTCATCATCGCGTAGTGATATCATAGCGTCATCTAAAGAAAGTTATAAAGAAGGTAACAGGCCATATGTCTGTTGAAGAAGACACGTTCACTTGCTCAGCAGATCACTAGACCAAAGGATATCATTTGGTTTCTCGTTAGCTAGAAGTAACTCGATAGCGAAAAGACTTGCACATATTTAACTTAAATTATTTGAAGTGATTAACTGTAATTCTAGGACCTTTTATAGAGAAATAGATAAATAGTGTTTTTGTTCAATCTTTGATGAATGATTCTGATAGTAACAATCCTTTCGGCAAATAACTATATGGTTGAGTTTGTTAAAAAGCTGGTTTGTAGAGATAATCTTTCAACGATCAATGAATTCAAAGAATGAAGATTAAAGCAACTGTGTAATTAAATTTCAAGGGGATCAAGCCTTTTCCTATAGTCAGCAGTGTAAATTTGTACCAACTCGAGAATTTTGAGACCTCCATATACATATCAACAGGAAAAAATTGTGTCTGGATCTCAATGGAGGACTGAATAAAGCCCGAGGTAAGGTTTACTGATAGTGTCTGAATAATGTGTGTAGCCCATCATCCAACAAACATTTTCTCTGGCATGCAATTGCTCAGAATATGGCAAACGAGAGCCATTAGGTCATCAGTTTTATTACTTTCAAATGTTACCCCCATTGAATAAAGTCTTACTTACTTACTTAATTACTTACTAAATGACTTGCAGTCTACACTATATATGCCCAAGTGGAAATCGGAGAAAATCTGGTAATCTACTCCAATTTTCAATCTTCATCCCAAGTTTATTTCAAGGAAGAAAGCCTTTTAATTGTCACTGCAAGAAAAGAATGACAATTATGAAGTAATAGTAGAGAACAATGAAGTTAAAAAAGTTTTCAGCCAACATTCTGGGACCTGAACAAGTCAAATTTTTCCTCCGCTGTAAGAGATTATTTATTTAGCCTTATGTCAAAAATAATTTTTTCCTTCTCGGAACAGGTGGGAAATATGTGCAAGGCCAAACATCTAAGAAAATTTACGTGCTAAATTGAGCCTAAGTGTATTAGTAACCGATATCAAAGTTTGTAAAGAAATCTACTGAATCAAAGATCATCGAATAAAAGGGACAGTTTAAAAGTATATATTTATGCACCCAAGAGAACCATTATGTTCTATTATAAATCGATGGTTTAACATATAACACGCGCCGATATTTTGCGGGTTGTTAAAGAAGTTTATGGTTAAAGCCTTCTTGCCTTCTTCTTCAATGTAATACCGTGGAATATTTGCGCGTTCTCGTGAACTTTTTTTAAAAGGACACATCAGCGGAACAATATGATTCGCTATTTTAACGATAATGCTCATGTGGTACAGATTCACTTCAGTTGTACTATGGAAGGGTATCAATAATTCCCAAGGTTAGGGAGATGCATTTGGTACGCTTGATCAAATGCACTTTAAACGACCGAAGCCCAGTTGTTTAAAAGGCGGATAACACTATCCAACGGATAAATTGCTCTCCGGCGGGTAAGTTTTTTTATATAATACTGCTCTATATATTAGATAGATATTTATATAGTGCATAACGTTATACACCCTTTGAACAACTGGGGCCAGCTAATCAGAAAAGAGATTTCCAAACGACTCATCCAGTCGACGAATGGGAAAACGGTAATTCTATAAATAGCTTTTGCTTAGTACAGGGCTATATGACACTTGGTACTCTTTAAATATTTGTTCGTTTCGCAGTCCCTATGGAACGACTTCTGATGAGCAAAGAATAATTCAACTGCGGGTGTAATTTATCGTGATAATTTTACAGTGTTGACTACGAATAAATAGATGAAACTTGGAAGATTGAGTAACTGCAGTTAGAGATACTTTGTTGCTGTGACGAAAAGGCTATCGTAATTGATATAATGATTTTAAGTGTACATACACAGATACATACATACATACATACATAAACTTTTTTTTCTCGAATTTAAGAGCAGTTTGTAAAAACTACTTAACTATGGTCTGTTATGTAAAGAAACAAAGTTGACTTTGTCCAATAAAGTATTATACGCAGATTCAACATTATTTAGAATGAACCTAAGACTTCTTTTATTAAGAGCATCTAGTTTCTCGGTGTTTCGTACACTACAGAAATGCCACACCGATGAACAATACTGAAAGTGCGGTAAGATGAAGGCCTTACACAATTTGACCAAAGTGGCTTTAGAGATCAGTTTTCTAAATCTTATCATGACATTTAACTGATTATTGATCTTTTTGCATATCGAAGATACGTGTTTATCAAACTGTAGTTTGTTGTCAATGTTCGTACCAACTGTGTCGATGGAGTCTTTCACTGGAAAGGAGTATGTATGCTCCGTATCACCAAGGATCCAGGCCTGATGTTTAGTTTCGTTGACAATCATACCATTGTGTAAAATAATAATATTATGAAAATATTATAAAAATAATTAATTGCTCTTACCATAATAAATAAGAAAGCTTATAGTGAAATATTAATAAAGTTGGAGACTGCTTCACTACTAAGCTTGTGTGACCTAGCAGTTCACTGTAAGGGAAGTGTCATGACTTACGTCAATTGACATGTAATCATTACATGTTTGTGATCGCATTGGAGGACTAAGACGAGTGGATAGCCAGTGAACCTTACATACATACATACATACATACATATATACATTTTATTGTGTTTTGGGATAAAAGTACAGTAACATGCCCGCGGGTAGCTTAGCTAATCTAGGCGGGTCATGTTGACAGGAAATAGATACAACTAAATACAGCTAAAAGTAACAAGAGAACTAAAAAAGCTAGAATTGACAACAATGATTAGAGACTACTGATAAACTAATGATATTACTTATAATAAATGACAACAGTCTTGACGGGATATTACTGATGCATTAAAAGATATAATTGAATACTTATCAACTGATCAATCAAGAGGAAGATAAATTCAACTTAACTTTTTGAACGATTTCTGGAAGATCAATGTAACAATCTTCTGAAGCTAGGATCTCAAAAAGTGTTTGTTTTGTTTTCCTCTTGAAGACATTTTTTGAAAGTTTTCTAAAAGATAGAGGCATTTCATTCCATATTTTTGTTCCGATTCTAGAAAAAGAATTCACTTGAATTGAGAGTCTGGAACTTTGTACGTAAAAGTTATTAGAGGCAGAGGATCGAGTATTATAAGAATGTATATCAGAGACATCTCGAAAAAGATTTTGAATGTTTCCAGGAGCATTACTGTATCTTATTTCAAACATATGGTTAGCTAAATGCTCGTAATACAAAAATTTTAAAGGTGTCGATAAATAAAGGAATTGCATGTTGATTTCGCTCTGAGAAATAGATAAAGCGAAGAGCTCGCTTTTGAAGCTTGAGAAGCTTTCAAATCAACAGAATCAATCATCATCGAATAAAAGGGACAGTTTCAAAGTACATATTTATGCACCCAAGAGAACCATTATGTTCTTTTATAAATTGATGGTTTAACATATAATAAGTGCGGATATTTTACGAGTTGTTAAAGAAGTTTATGGTTAACGCCTTCTTGCCCTCTTCTACAATGTAATACTTAGTTCTTATTAACCGAGCGGGAGGTCTGTATGGGAGAATCTTGACCGAGGTCGCCAGTTCAGACCGAATGCAGTGAGGTCTGTACCAGCGACCGAGGTCAAGATTCTCCCATACAGACCGACTTAGCTCGCTTAACCCTTATCATGCTGAGTTCGAGTTCAGGTTACAATTGCCTAAACTGACTTTATTTTTAGTAACGCAATTATACACGACAGTTGATCCCTTCATCAGCAGTGAAAGCTTTACATTTCATTAAATCTCAACAACCTATATATCAAATTAAAGCTTAAGAAATTGCCTTTCTGATTATGTTATTACAATAAACTTTTAACCTATGTTGCTTTTAAAATTTTAGCTATGAAATCATGCTTTTGGAAAAGCTTGACAAAAATCATACATTAACAAAAAACAAATCATATTAATTTCTTTCAAAAATTATCTGTACAAGCCTAAAATGGCAATCAAAGTTAAGCCCTAGTCCACCAGCTTAATAAAATAATTCCTGTGACTCTGACAGCATTTGTTTCTCTCAATACAGTAGCAAGACTGCATACTTGTCAATTCAACACATAATCAAAATTAGGAATTTATGTACATTGTTTGGTTTTGAATTAGTTCAAAACTGTCAGCTCAGTTGTTGGGTCTATGTTGTAAATTTATGTATTTCTGTCTTTGATTTTACTTCAAAACCTAACAAAATCAAACAAAAGATGAATAATGGTTATGATCATTTAATCAGTTAGTTTCAGCATCCTCATTGTCATTATTGGCATCGTGTCTTCGAATGTAGGCAGCAACATAGTCGTGAACAGTATGGAACAACTGGAAGCAGTCCTGTATACAGAGGGCTACTTTACAGACACTGCACTGAAAGCTAGACTCTTTTCCTGGCCTCTTCCTTTTCTCTCCTGCCCTTTTCAGGATCTTCTTTTGAGCAGGAAAGCAAACCACACATGCCTGGGTGATGTTGGACTTCTTCCCAGTGCCCAATATTTTCTCTGGGAAGTGACCTCTAACTCCAACTTAAAGACGGGTTAAGCCTTCTGCTGACCTCCTTGGGCGGCCTCTCGGGGTGAGAGAATAGGAGATGCCAGAATTCCTAACAAGCTCCTTCACAAGCTCCCTTTGAAAGGTCCTTTGCAGCACAGGTGACCGGCTTCTTTGATTGTACAGGATGTAAGCATTCAGGATGCTTAAGAAAAACAGGTGGAAGAACACTTTCTTCCACCATTTCATGGTGCGTTTTCTGAGGCAAGAATAGGCCACCATCTGATCACACCTGTCAACTGCTCCCATGAACTTGTTGTAGTTATGGATAATCTCAGGTTTAGATAATCTCAGGTTTATTGGGCGGCCAGTTCCAGGGTGATTTCGGCCAACTTCTACATCCGCAGCAGAATGAACTGATGACAGCATCTGGAAAACTCTGCGGTCCTTAAATTTAACTGCCAGCAAAGTTCCATTGTTCATAACATACTTTTCACCATTTTTTTTTCACTTGTGCCCTTTTAAATTGCTGGGGGATACCTTTCCTGTAGCAGGCTGTTCCACAGGCCCCAGTGTTCTGCCTATAGAGCTCAGCAAATAAAGTAGGTAATGTGTAGTAGTTGTCAACATACAAACACCTACCCACATTCAAATAAGGTTGCATGAGCCTCATGACTAAGTCATATGTCTTGCCTTTAGCACCGGGTAGTTCTGGGTTTACACCAGTGTAAATTTCAAACCTACAACAATACCCATTACTTGAGTCACACAACTGGTATGACTTAACACCATACTTATCTGGCTTGTCAGGATTATACACTTTGAAATGCACCTTTCCTCTGAATGGAATCATTCCCTCATCAATGCAAATATTTTTGCCTGGCTTCCAGACATCTGAAAATTTCCCAGTGACAACGCTGTATATAGTGCCAAGCTTTTTTATTGGGTCATACCCTTCCTGTCCTCGAGGAACATAATCATCATTATCACACAAGTGAAAAAATGTTAAAATATTCATAAACTTGTCTCTTGACATAATTTGAGGGAAAAAGGAAGTAGATAAAACCTCGTCGGTGGACCAGTAATCCTGGATATTCTCTTGATTCACCAGGCCCATTGCAATGATCATGGCAAGAAAAGCTTTCATCTCACCAGCTGTCACACCATCCTCAGGCTAATATCTAAACCTCGAGTGCTGAGGTAAACGACCTCTTCGCTGTAAAGATGCGATTGTTTCCGTAGTATATTTATTTGTTTGGGATGCAATTTCGTCGAATAGGTTTTCGGGGAGGAGGAGATGAAAGTAGTCAGAGAATGATGGATTGTTAGGAAGCTCCACATTCAACCCTCGATCAGCTGTGAAGTCAAGCCTTCGCTGGATGCGATCGCCAAGGACCCAGTTGTCTTCTTCGGTTTCTTCTTCGCTGTCCGCCTCGCCATCAATGTCTTCTTCTCTTCTATCATCTTCTTCTTCAATGCTTTCAGAATTATCCGTATTTTCATCTAAATCGCTATCCTCTCCGCCGACAACTTCATCAATAGTTCCTTCATCAACAAATACAATATTGGCCGCCATCTTTGTTTATCAGTGTTACCGCGCAACAAATTATATTTCATACTAATTAACTCTTTTATTCTACTCGGGTCTTCGAAACTCTGCCGGATGCTTAATTTATGTCCCTTGGGTTGGCCAATGACCATAAACCTATATAAGCCCGACATTTTCCGAACTTCTCCGCCAATAAAACGATGATGTTCGGAAACCCGGAATATTTCCGAACCCGTCCACATGGACGAACACGTGCGCCCGGAATATTTCGGGAGCCACACGATAAGATGTTTATTATATGGCTGTGTCTAGAAAGCAACGGAACATTATATTCTTTACGTATGATGGACGATCCTCGCAGTAGATAGCGCTATTTGAGCAATAGCGAAATTCAGACCTGAAAAAAATCAGGCCTGTACGGGACTCGAACCACTGACCTCTGCGATACTAGTGCAGCGCTCTAACCAATTGAGCTAACAAGCCAACTGAGAGCAGGCCGTTAAGTTGATTCGTAATGAACCCGTGAAAGTGATAAATGAGATAGAATAAATATATGAAAATCATATATATGATTTTCATATATTTATTCTATCTCATTTATCACTTTCACGGGTTCATTACGAATCAACTTAACGGCCTGCTCTCAGTTGGCTTGTTAGCTCAACTGGTTAGAGCGCTGCACTAGTATCGCAGAGGTCAGTGGTTCGAGTCCCGTACAGGCCTGATTTTTTTCAGGTCTGAATTTCGCTATTGCTCAAATAGCGCTATCTACTGCGAGGATCGTCCATCATACGTATCAAATACCGCAATATATGATTTTCATATATTTATTCTATCTCATTATATTCTTTGTAACTTTTTTTTCTGGACCGGTCTAGATGCCGGTCTAGATGGGAAAATCAAGACCGCTTTCAATATTGATTTCAGCCAATCAAATTCGTGAATTCAGTAGTTCCCAGTCCTTATGAGACATAGCCATATAATAACGTGAATATTTGTGCGTTCTCGTGAACTTTCTTGGCAAAATTAAATAGCAGCGGAACAATAAGATTTGCTATTTCAACGACAATGCATGGAAGGTTATCAATAATCCCCAGGGTTAGGGAAATACAATTAGTACCCGTGATTAAATGCACTTTTAACTCCGAAACTCAGTTGTTCAAAGAGCGGATAACACTATCCAACGGATAAATCGCTATCCGGTGGGTAAGTTTTTTGTTCTTTACTGCTCTATATATTAGATAGATGTTTATACAGTGCATAGCGTTATACACCCTTTGAACAACTGGGGCCAGGTAGTAAAGGAGATTTCCAAACGTCTCATCCAGTCAATGAATGGGAAACGGTAACCGTACCCTAGGAATAACTTTGCTTGTTATAAGGCTATCTGATATATTTGTTTGTTTCGTAGTCCCTAGCTATAGAACGGTTCTTAATGAGCATAGAATAACTCAATTGCGGTTGTAATTCATCGTGCTAATTTTACAGTGTGGAGTACGAATAAATGGATAAAACTTAGGAGATTAAGTAACTGCAGTTAGAGATATTCTGTTGCTGTGACGAAAAGACTATCTTAATTGATATAATGATTTTCAGTGTAAAAGAAAGTCTTTCAGTCATCTATGAAAATATTATAAAAATAATTAATTGCTCTTACCATGATAAATTAAAAAGCTTATGGTGAATAGCCCATTTCCGAATAACCCTTGGCCTCATTTTCAAAACGAGGCCAGGTGCTCAATCATTCTTGTGAAAATGAGTTTAATTTGCATGTGAATGAAAACTTATTATCATATGAAAGTATGAACACCAGGACTCGTTTTGAAAATGAGGCCAAGGGTAATTCGGAAATGGGCTATTGTTAATAAAGTTGGAAACTGTTTCCCTACTAAGCTTGCGTGACCTGGTAAGTCACTGGAAGGGAAGTGTCATGATTTCAACATGATCTCGAGACCGAAATAATGATTATCGTTACTTCTTAATTGGCACCAAATTAATGATTATAGTAATTTCACAAACAGGCTAGCAGAAATCTATGTTCCAGGAATGGCCGAGCCGGTGCTATGAGTAATTTATGCGAGAATGGCTGACACGTCCGGTAAGCTAATTTAGCTTTTGTCTTCGTCTCTTTTTAGGTAAAAAAATCAATATAAAGGTCACGCTTGGGTGAATAACTAGTTGTGACATCGGACTAGTGCTATAAAGCTTTGTCGAGCCAAAGAGGTCGCCTTTTATTAAGATATCTTGGATGCATTTCGAAACTGTTTGGTGAGAGTCGTATCCTACTTGCGCAGTTCACGTGCTTCAGCTGGCACCGTTCAGACCATTTTGAGGGGCAGAATATTAAAGAGCTTAGGCGGAGATATGGGCTACGATCATATGGAATGTCTTTGTAATTATAAATTGTCTACCTGAAGAGAAAAGGACTTTAAATTGAGCTTTACTTCTATTATCTGTGTGCGTAGGAGATACTGCAGTCCTCACTCTTTCCAAAGACGACTATTTCAGCCCAGAAAAATAGACACTTAGAGTAGTGCAATGCGGTTTTAGGTGTGTTTTTGCGTGTATGATCGTTCTGTGTTCTCCTTCATATATCAGTGGATAGTTTGGGCGAATGATACGCCATGATCTTTGTTTGCATGGTTCTCTTCTGCTTGTAATTTGAAAGAAATCTCTCAGCCTTCTGTCTCGACTTGTGATCGTAACTTATTCTTTACTGAGTAAAATAAGCGATATGCATGAAAGAATTGTTGGTAAAGTTTCCATATAACCCCATACCTATCAAAAACAAAGCAGAAGACAACAAGAATTGTATGCATGTATGCATAATGAGGTATGGGGTTATATGGAACCTTACGTATGGTAATTAATCCTCCATTGACTTTTAACTGTTCAGAGGGCTTGTGAAGCAATTCATAGCGTTTGGTTTGTACCTAGATTAAATTTTTTTGTTCTCTCAAAAAGAGGCATTTGATGTAACTTTGCTAAGTATTACCTTTTGAAAGCTGGGGTTATTCAATTAGAACTTACATGTTAAGGGCAGAAATGAGATGACAGAACTAAAGTAAGTCCTTAGGACGTGATAGTAATAATTACATCTTTAGCCAGGGTAAACCTGTCAGCAATTGCTGATATCCTACTGCCCTAGTTCTTGTGAGACTGATCTGAAAGCTTGTGAAAAGTCATAGACTTAATGAGGTTTCTTTCTTACTTGTGCATACTGTCTCACATGAACAATGACACTGTGGTAATTAGAACAACGAGCATTGCCTTATTTTGAAAAACTACAGACACAGGATAGTAATTTTCAGAAATAGCATAATGTCACAGACTTATTACTTACTTACTTACTAACTGGATTTTAACATAGAGGATTTGTATAGATACCCTAGCTGCTAAAACTATGATATTTGTGCTCTTTCTATGGATGCATTTTATTGTCGCAGAAGTTGAGATTTTCTTGATAATGTTAGTTGTATAATTTGGGCACACCTGAACTCATGCTAAAGATCGTTAACCCTTATGAGGTATAGTATAATCTCCTAGATTATACTATACCTCAAACATAGTTTGTTAATTGGCATTAGATTTCTGTTACCCAGCACTCACATACATAGAAGACACGATACTTACCTGACATGGGTAAGTGTCCCATTTCTATTCAGTTTTTCTGCATCTTGGGACTCGTTGCCCAACAGCAGTCCTTGCACACCCAATGTTGGCGTACTTGTGTACCCTCCTTCAGGCATTACTTGGCAGATCACTCTAGCTCTGTTAAGTATAATGTCATTCAGCTATAGCACTGACCATTGCACTAGTAATAAAATAAGACATACTACTACTAGATAGAAACTTTGTCAATTTGTGGGCTGTTTGTGGCATTGAAACTTTTACTGCTTTCTAACCTCTCCATCTAGGAACTTCAAGAGTGAAGAAGGGAAGAAAGGCAAGTGCCATATGTTTATGTACTTGTGTGAGCTTAAGATCACAAGATCTAAAGGCAAAAATCAGGTAGCCCAATGGGAGGATAAAATTATTTTAGCCAATTGAAATAGATCATCAAAGGTAATTTTACAGTTGTAAGAAATTCAAAGCAGACACAAAATAGTTAGGGAAAGGTGCCTAATGATTAGACAAAAAGTTATTATTTGCAATTCAATTAAAGGACAATCTATTGATGAGTTTGGCGAACAGGTTAGGTACCAAATTGTATTCTCATCTAAAAAATGGGATTAAAAAATTTGATTTCTTGGTTGATCTTGACAGTATGATATATTTTTTTTTTTTTTTTTTCTGAATAGTCTTTTCTAAGCACCATTCTCATCATTCACGTTCCACATTTTTATATGTAAATCCTTTTTTGAGGTATTGTGAGAAATATTTTAACTGTTTTTAGCTTCCCTTTTTGGTCGATAGGCATGCTCTGATTGTGGTGCAGAGCAGCCTTCGGCTCGGAGGCAATGTGAAGAATGCTCAGCCATCTTTCCTAAGATCAGGAAGTCTGCACAACTAGAAAAGATTAAAAAAATGGGACAAACAAATCTCACAAACCAGAGGCACTTGATGGAAAAGCGTGTAAGCAGCATTAAATGTAATATACACTGCATTAAAAATATAGGTCATATTCTTGTTGATATCATTACTTTGTTAGATAACATGAGTTACACAACCTTTTTCCTACATGTATGATATTCTACCCTACATGTATATGTGTAGGAAAACCAAGAAAAGTTCCTCAATGTTCTCTTGTAAAATAAAACATGTGAAGCTCAGTTACACACCTGTACTGGTATAACCCTGTCAAATTTGTTATAAGTGTGTATTATATGCATTAGCAGATTTTATGATACTAGGTCTTGACACTGAACACAAAAAGCTAGCTTTGATCTTCATTGTACTCCAGGCTGATATTCTAAACATGAAGCACAACTGTGATGTTGTCATCATGATGCGAAACAGGCATGGTGATGGTCACACTGTAACTGTGTATGGCACTGCTGGTGCAGGGGTTGCCTTCATTGGAAATAGGAATGACGTTAAGATTTCAGAAGGTGGAGATGTGGCATTACAGCTGTTTATGAAGTTCATGAAAGGTGCTCTAAACCAACACTTTTCCATTGATAATATAGAAGCCAATCAGATCTACATACTGTATGAATTACCAAAACAGACACTTGCATTATACTTATTGAATACCTATGTCAAGTTACTATTTTATCATTATGATATTTTTACTGGGGTTGACAAAAAAAATTTACAAAACAAAAAAAAACAAAATAAAGCAAACTGATTGGCTGCATTAATTTTGTAAACATCATCACTTTGAATGTTAATGATGTTTATTAATAAAAGTGAATTGGCAACGAGAAATGTATTCCACCATCTCAGCATGTACTCATGTTGTTTTCCAGTAGCAGTTTTGCAAGTTATGTTATTCCAGTTTCTATGTAATCAGACGTGACCTTCCTCATTGTATATAAGTTTGTAATGTGACTATTGGCTAACTTCTTCTTTATTTAGATTACTATTCAAGGTCTGGCAGTGAACATTTAACAACTGCATCTACCACTAATGACTTTACAAGTGAATTGCTTACCTCTTCCCAGGAAGGTAGTTGAACTGTTTGTTCCTAGGCAATGAATTTAATGTTTCAGAAATATTTCAAATGTTAGAGTGCATCTAATCAGGTTTTACAATAATTTACAGTGATTGTTACACCCCATAGCTATCTCTTAGGCATTTTTTATTCACACATTTAGATCATTCTGAAAGTTCTAGCAGTTGTGAAACTCCCAAAGATTTAAATGAGGTGTTACCTGCAGCCCCATCTACTCTCTGCAATGCAGGTTTGTTTTGTTGTTGATTGTTTTTGTTTCCTCGTTTCTACTTTTGTTTGGTTTGTTAAAGGTGCTCTTTTTTGGTTCCTATTGAGCACCATCTACACAATATGTTCAATATAACTACCTGATACTCAGATACCATGTCTGAAAGTGAAGAGGCTGGAGCACTAGATCGAGTGCAAGACAAAACAGCTGGGGCAGCAGTGGAATCTAGTCCCCCAAATAATGGTTTGTAATGTTTGTTTGTATGGATTTTAACAACTTATGCAAAAGTATCTACAAAGGTAACATTTTAGGATTAAGTTATTTCTTAAAAAACTATAGGTGATAATGTAGTTTTTGCATGTATATCAAATTTTGCCTTCATATCTCTGATTCCATGAAATCTTCAAATTGATGTCCCATTAAAGGTAATTGAGATAAGAAATTATAAGCGAGTGGAGTCACAAAGGGTCACTATGCTACTGATCATTTTTTTTCATAATATTAGCACAAAGTTCAGGGTGCACTCTCAGTTGTAATTTAGGAAGCTAGGGTAAGAAAAGAGTCAATAGTAGTAAAAAGTTTAAACATTCAATTTTTCTAACATTCAGAGAACATCTCACAAGCATTGCATGTTTGGCTGTAAAATCATCCTTGTTTTGTGTAACAAGACTTGAGTATGCACCATAAATACCCTATTAAAAAACACATCATTTGAATTGCCAAGATATTCAATTTGGTCAAAGGGAAGTGTAAGGGCAGTTTTGGTAATTTGAAGAGTCCAAAACAAGGTAATGCCTGCTTTACCGATATTGTGAAGTGGGGTTAGTTTCATTTGCAATGCAAGCTATTTTTTGGCTTGTTTTTGTTGTGTTTCTGGATTTTGTTTGAGCACCCCAAATGGATTTGGAACAATCTAATATACTTGATTCTCAGATACAGAGTCTGAAAGTACAGAAGGTGGAACACTAGAGAGTGTGCAGGACAGAACAGTTGGGGCAGCATTAACTTCCAGCTCACACAATAATGGTTTGTTTGAATTGTTTGTTTTTCTTTTTTGTAGTGAAGTAAGTACAAGTCGCTGTGAATGCATAGCGGTATTGTTTTGCAGGACTTTCTGATGTTTTCATCAAAAACTGAAATTTTATTTCAAGACCTGTGTACATGTACATGTAAAGTTGATCTAGTAAATAGTATGCTATGAAATCCCTGTTGGTTGCATACTAATTTTTGTTCTTAATTTTATGTTCTGTTTTCTTGATTTCAACAGTCATGGTGGTGTACAGACGTGACTCAGTTGTCCTGGCAGGTGGCCGTTTAGAGGAAAGTCGACGAGAAATTCATGGCAAGAGAGTACCAACAGATCATGTTTGTGTGCTGTTAACAACAGCAAAGCCTGATGTTATTGCACCATTTATTGCTGGCGATCCAGATGAAAACTCTTTTTTGGAGAAAGGAAAGTTTTTTGCTTTCCCTAAACAATTCATATACCGAGCAAGTCTTCTGAATGGATCTCTCCAGTTAGCACCATATAATGCTCCACCTTAAAGGGACAGGAATGGCTAGTAATCATCAATTTTTGTGTCAAATATAGGGTCCAAAAACATAATTTGAGAGAAGTGTACACAAAACATGTCATTGATAAAAATACATGGTCTCTACATTCATTTTGAGAGATTCTGCATTAGAGTCAGGAAGGTGATATTGCAACAGCAAAGTGAGGTGAGAACATGAATCATAAATTGTCACTAAAAAGCTGTATTTTTAGGGTCAGAAAATGATGTAACATGACACAAAAATGATTATTTTTAAGCCTTCCTTGTCCCTTTTCATGCATCTACCATTTTTTTTCTGAAAGAAACTGTCTAACTGCAAATATTTCATTCTCATCATTTCCTATCTTGTGTATCAAGTCAAAATTTAGCAGTATTTTGAATCACTAACAATCAGTTAAAAGAACAGTATTATGAAGATAGTTTTTGAGGAATTAGTTTTTATTTAAAACCACCATAACCAGATTGTAATCAAGTATGTCAGATTTTATTTAAAGCAAGAAAGTGGTATTTTACTCACTCATTGCTGTTGCAGAGGTGACTTGCTCTAACTTCTGAAATGCTTAGTAATAGGGCATATGAATGGCTAAGCAGGTCTATGTTTCTGTTCTCAGTTACGTAAATGTAAATATACATGATAATAGTACCAGCAATAATACTTTCACTTTTCTCAAATTTGATGGTATTTTGATTTGCAGAACTAGAGTAGTTACAGTTCTGCCTAAGCATGTTCTGTCATCAATAACACGGATAACCAATAATCTTTATTTGTACTCGCATTCATACTTGCTCTAAGCAAAAAGGGTACAAAATTGAAAGAAATTATTAGAATTAACATTGGAGGACTAGCAGTCTGGAACAACCATAGGGATTAGCAAGGAAGAAAACAAATATTTTTGATGCTACTTGTTGTAACTAATTGCCTGTCTAATTCAGTTGCACGTATGTATGCCGACGATACTCACCTGACCTTTGCCCGTAACAACATAGAAATGATCAATGATGTTATGAATCACGACCTATCCAATGTTAACACATGGCTCACTGCAAACAAATTGACTCTAAATTCATCTAAAACTGAATTCATGTTAATTGGATCGCGGCAAAGGATAGGTACCTACGATACTTCCCCTAAACTAATCATAGGTGGTGACATAATTAAACAAGTTAGCTCAGTCAAATCTCTGGGTGTACATATAGACGAAAACCTTTCATGGAATATGCACATTGAAAAAATAGCCAAGAAAATCGCATCGGGCATTGAAGCAATTAAACGTTGTAGGCCTTTTGTTAATCGAACCACGCTTGAGTCCGTTTTCAATGTCTTAGTTCAACCGTACTTTAATTACTGCAGCGAGGTCTGGGGGCATTGTAACAAGGGTCTTTCGAATAAGCTCCAAAAGTTGCAAAACCGGGCTGCCCGTATTCTGACCTTCTCCAGTTATGACACAAGCGCTGATCCTCTTTTTGTGCAACTTAACTGGAGACGGTTAGATACTCAGCGACAAATACAAGTGGCCACCATGGTCTATAAATCTATACATGGTCTTGCGCCCGACTATCTTGGTTCTCTTTTCACTAAATATGATCCTCCATATAATCTAAGGAACTCTGAAAACAAACTAGCTGTTCCATTGCCCCGCACCAATTTCCTGAAAAATAGCTTTAGCTATAACGGTGCGGTTATCTGGAATAGCTTGTCCCCTGAATTGCGGCAAGCAAAATCACTTCAATCCTTCCGAAATGGTTGTCGCAATTTCTTCGTCTGAATCGGCAAAACACACACGGCATCTATGTAAAGCAGAATTTCTTTATTTTTTTCTATTTCACTTTTAAATTTTAGATCATGTTTATATAGATTAAAATAGATTGTAACTGTAATAATAGATTGTAATAATATTATTTTATCTGATAGATTTACCGTGTCTAAATAAAAATAAAGTTCAAGTTCAACTGTTTTAAGTCACATATGGGATTACTAAGGTACAACCTCAAACCATAACCGGTCTAGAAAGTCTTCCTTCTCTTGCATGTAAGTGGACATCCAAAAGAAGGACTGTTGAGTGTTCATACATCAGTTGTACATCTGAACTCAATCGGTGATATTTCTCACACATTCTTTCACAGAGGAGAGTGATTTTAGGTAGGGAAGGTGTTCTGTAATCCTCCTGGCATCTGTCACTGGGTAAGACATCAAAACAAACACTGGATGCAATTACCAGCAAAATGAATACACTTTCTGCAGTTGTATGCCTATGAAGACTGGTGTCAGCAGAAGACATCTAATGTTTCCAGACGAACAGAACATTGACAGCTCCCTCTTTGTGTTGCACCACATGTAAGGCACCTTTGTCAGGGTAGAGATAATGCGTCCTTATCCTATAAAAAATGGTTGAATGTTTATGATGTTAGTACCTAGATATCTTGAAAGGTGGGAAAAGGCATTTTCCTGAACACTACTTGACAACTCTCGACCGATGAAATCCAACCAACCTTCATTTTAATTTCGTGATCGCTATTGAAACAAAAATCATCCCATCTAATGAGGTGTTGTGTATTAAGTATCAGAAGGGCCCATCATCACATTGACATACGTGGGAGTCAATCGACAAGCAGTTGTTCTGAATTTGAACTTGACACTGACACAGCATGTTCCCGTGATAGCACGCCCAACGCAATTAATGCCATCCCCAGAGATGATGCATTCATGTCGTTCCACAAGTACTTCATTTGAGTGGCTCTCATCCTTTTCTTCACCTGACAGCCATTTGCACTTTCCATTCTGATTCCTTTCCCTCTCCATGTCCATTGTAATCAATTTTTATCAGTGTGGTGAGTGATATCCGTTCCCCCTCCCTTTTTATCTGTTCCAACCTTGGAACGATACACACTAAAATGTAGTGGATAATTTTTGGGTGTTAAGAGAAATGGATGACCTTTTTCTAACATCCAGGCAACAAGTCTAGGCTTCGGCAAACTTTCCAAAACATGGATATGTGGCTGATCACTAATAACACCTTTGTGGTCCTTAAAGATATGATTATCCAATCTCTTGAGCATAGTCCCTCAGTCGGCGCCCCTTTAAATTTTCAATGTTACATGAAGCTACTCAGAGAACTCATTTGGAACAGCACCACAGATATCTCTGGATAGTAATGACGAAATTGAATTGAATACACTTTAATGCTCCTTACTTAAATTCCACAAAAACCCTCGTATTGTTTACAATTTGTATCTGTGGATTTGTCCAGCGATTGCAAGAGAAAATTGTTATAAACAGCTGCGACACCCTAAATAACATTTCTCAGTACTCAATAGAAATGTTGGCTTACCTTTGCTAGAAATTTTCCATGCTTCCCTCATCTCTTTTCGATCTCTTAAGTAGATATCTTTTTCCTTTTTAAAAAAGATATTAAAAATGAAATGCCCAAAAAGCATAGATGAATAATTAATTCCTTTAACTCAATAACTAAGTTAATATATACTAAATAATACATGCACATTAATATGTAAATTGATTAATAAATACTTAAGAAATAATTAAGTAATTATAAACAACTGCCTCGATAACAATTCAACAATTTAATAATTTTAATTGAATGGTTTGATGCCTTAAAAACATTGAATAGCAAACTAATGCATTTTAGAACATAGCTAGCAGAGTCGCGCAATCAAATTCATTATACGTGAGCGTGCTAAAAATCCAGATAGTGCACGCTGATAGCGTCAGCAAATCTGACTTCGCCAGAAATTTTTCTTTTCGCGCGAGCGGCCATTGTTAGCGCGGGGAAAGATAATATATTTCGCGACAATAATGGATACAAACAGAAATTCGGCCTACTAGTCCGAAAACGAAGACAATGTTTCGACCTTTTCCCTTGGGCTAGAGTTCTTAAATGAGGCAGAAAGAGAGAAAAACAAAGAAAAAGGAGACTCGGCTCGGCGCCGTCACGATTCGCTTCAACTGATATTGTGGTCCGTTTTTCGCGTCGGATTTGCTGCACAATTCCACCGGCTATGTTCTAAAACAATTGGTTCATGCTTTCAGCTGTGCACTATCGAGTTATGGAGCACGTGGGAAGTTTGGAGAGCACTCAAGAAGCTAGAGTTTCCCTCGGCTATCGCCTCGGGCAACTCTTACGCTTCATTCGTGCTCTCCAAACTTCCCGCGTGCTCCATAACTAAATTAACAATTTGATTAATAACAAACTGATAAATACCTCGTGAGCAATAATAAATTGATGTCAATTATTTAAAAATTTAACAGATTGACAATTTAATACTTACTTTATAATTTGACTAATTAATCGATTTTTGATTAGTAATAACTCATAAATAAAAAAAATACACTAACCAACAAAAATTGATAAATGATGGACAAGTATTATCAATGTGGTTCTTATTTTTCACATACCAGCAAAACGGGATGGATTTCGCGAATTTACCACACCAACTAATAAATTATTTTTCGTAATGTCCCTTTTGGGTCCCATATTTCATTGACAGTGATATATAGAAATTGAAAAAATTATTATTTATTATCACTATCAGAAAAATGGGGTGAATTACGCGAAGTAAGTAACTCTTTTGTATATGTTCCGTTTTGGGACCTATGTTTTTTAATTACTAGAAAAATGGGGTGGATTATGCGATTTAAGCACATCAACCAGTAGTTTAATTTTAGTTATGAACGTGGAACAATAGAGTGCAGGACAGAACAGGTGGAGTCGCATTAACTTCCAGTACACAAAGAAATGGTTTGTTTGAATTTTTCGTTTTTCTTCATTGTAGCAAAATGGGATGGATTAAGCGAGTTTAGCATATCAACTACAAGATTCTTTTTAGTTATGTACGTTTTGTCCTATTTTTCAATTACCAGCAAAATGGAATGGTTAAAGCGAGTTTAGCACATCAACTAAATGATTCTTTTTATTTGTGCACATTTTGTGTTCCATTTTTCAATTACCAGTAAAATGGAATGAATAACGCGAGTTTAGCACATCGACTAAATGATTCTTTTTATTTATGTACATTTTGTGTTCTACTTTTCAATAATCAGCAAAATGGAATGAATAACGCGAGTTTAGCAAATCAACTAAACGATTCTTTTTATTTATGTACATTTTGTCCTATTTTTCAATTACCAGTAAAATTGAATACCGCGAGTTTAGCACATCGGCTGAAAGGTTCGTTTTAGTTATGTACATTTTGTATCCTATTTTTCAATTACCAGCAAAATGGAGTGTATTACGCGTGTTTTGTACATCAGATAAAAGATTCATTTTAGTACGTTATGTACAATTTGTGTCCTATTTCTTTAATTATAATCAAAATGAAATGGAATAGGCGTGTTTAGCACATGAACTAATAGATGTCTTTTAGTTGTGAATGTTTTGGGTTATTGTTCAATTACCAGCAAAATAGGGGTTGATTATGCGATTTTGGCGCAGCAAATAATAGATTATTTTCCATGTTGTCTGTTTTGGGAGTTATCTTTCATTTACCAGCAAATTGAGGTGGGGAGCTGGGGGGTGGAGGTGGGGGGGTTAGGCGAGTTTCGCACATCAGCTCATGAATAGATTCTTTCTCGAATGGTCAATTTTGGGACTCATATTTTATTATTAAAATGAGATTGATTCGCTCAGACTCTTCCAAAGTGTCTATTTTAGAATCTATTATTCACTTAACAGGACATTGGATTTAAGAAGGATTTCGCAGGTTTAGCAGATCAACTAATAGAATATTCTCCCTTCCGTCCATTTTGGCTCCTACTTTTCACTTATCAGCAAAATTGCATGTTTACAATCACGAAGCACACGCTGAATACGTAAGTAATAGACCAATTTAATATTTGCAAATGTTTCAGAATCTTTTTTTCTAAACTAGATTCGTTTTTCAGACACCTGACGAACACGCTTGCTTTAATCTTTACATTTTCACAGAGGATACATAGCAGGATAAATTTAATTCACTAAGGTACATTGGTTTTCTTTCGAGTATGAGTCATGGAAAAATTGTTAGAAGGATATGGTAAAAATCCATGTTTAAAATTATGCTTTAAGTACCTTAGAATGTTGTTTGGTAACAAAAGAGTTCTCAATTTGAGTTCAGTTGCCACTAGCCACACATTTAAAAAAAAGCCTTATACGCTTAAGTTCCACTGTGTAATCCTTATTTACATGGTCCTCTGCTTCTTTCCGTGGCACTTTGTACTACTGGAGCTACTTTTTTCTTTTATTAATACAGTATCAAAAATCAACAAATACCAAGTTTCCGTAAGTAGACTCGTCGTTGCATTCTAGTTCCCATACATTGGTACAGAACGAGTCAAGCTCCTTTTCCTCAGCTACGACTACTACGGCAACGCTTGGGCCATGGCAGTGAGTGTCAATATACATTACGACACTACCAGTGAAATAAAACAAAGAAGTTTTATTGTTAAGAATAAGAAACGCCGTGAACGCATTGCACGACGAGATGGCCTCTTTTAACTGACCAGAGACAGTAGACATCACGTGGTGGTCTTTTAAACGCACAGGTAAATTGTCACCAACATCCATCGTGCACCACATCTCTAGCACACTAGCAGCCTCTTGGATAGAGAGGTACCTTGAAGGTAAACTCTCCCGAAAGAAATCGTAAACTCGGTTGCCAATTTCGATGCAAATGCACAATACGTCTACGATGGCACTTGTAATACATGATTGGCACTCCGGGGGCGCAACTTTCTGGAAACTTAAAGCATATCCTAAAAGGATACTAATTAGGCTACAGGCATTACTTCCGTTTCTGCCTTTGTAGAGGCCTTGACTTATTTCTTTTGGAAATTTCCAGCAAGACACACCCGGAGTTAGAACCTCTGGGAATACAGAATCCAACACCGGTACACTTAAAGTACTAAGTGCCTGAAGGATAAGATTTCCAGTTGCGCTTCCGACTGCCAAGTCACTGGCATTACCACCGATCAGCTCAATAATGTTTTCATTTTCATCTCCATCTCCATCACCGTTCAAGCTTTCTTCGTCATCAACGTCTTCCTCCTCTTCTACCTCGTGCGTAAGGAGATACTTACGAAAAACATCTAGCTCTTCAGTTAACACAGGAGCAAACGCACTTATTCCAGCGGCGATTTGTTTCGTAGCGAAATTCATACCCTCCTTGATAAGGGCAAGTTTTGCCATTATGACTGGCTTCTGGGTTGATGCGGTGGCGTACCGACGAATCTACAGATTTGTGGGACACAGAAAGCATAACAGGAGTGACATTTGCGAATATTATCTTAAAAACCCAACTATCTAATTTTACCACACAAACAGTATATTAGTTCAGTAGAAATAACGCACATTAGAAATACACTTGAGTGCATGGACCTGCTACAACAAGGCCAACCATGTCCGATTGTCCACCTGGTTGTACTGTGTATATCTCGCCACTTACCGAAATCTCCTCCGAAGATCTTTCCGGTTCAATACCCAGTCCTCTGTTGCCATCTTTCACACATACTGTATGAAACAAAAAAAGTAGCGTCTAATAACTCCAAAGAATCGACATGACAAAGTCCACCCATGACTTCTCAGCTCAATGGAAATGTGCACTGAGGGCCCTGAAAATTTGTCACTTTACTGATTATGACTTACACGCCTACAGAGAGAACAAAATCTGGTGAACTGTGGCAATTAGTGATTGACGGACCGACCTACAGATTGGGCGTGTATGTGTTTTAGAGTAGATAGGTCGATAAAACAAAAATGAGAATTTTTACACAGGTGTCTAATTGGATGTGTGGTTTGAACTCGAATGTCATCGTGTTACAATCGGTTTATTTACATCTACTCATCCACTTCTGTCAATTATTGGGCAAAAAGTGATCACAAAGGTAGCAGACCAGTCAAACGGGCAATTAAACTACCTTTTAACACTTCCTGCAGTTTCTCCTGTTCTTTGAACAAGTATGGTAAAAGACTGTTCTTGTAGAACTTCATGAATCGTAGCATTTCCTTTTCGAGAAGTTCTATTTCCTCTTGAAACCTGGATGCTTCCATCTGTTTCTCAACAACCAACCGTTTTGTACGGATAGGTACACCTGTGCAAAACGGTGTATCTGTGTCGGCTTTCCAAGGAAATGTACCATTCTCTATCTCATGCAGTTGGACAGAATCAGCGATTGAAAGTCGATTGTACTTAGCAATCACTTGCTCCAGCTTTGTCTTCTCTGCCGATATTTTTGTGCGTAGCCTTTGACGTTGCTTTGATCCATCTACAGAAAAAGCATACCATTGAACAAGTATTACTGCGAATAACTTCATTAACAGGAGAAAGGGCACTCACAATGAGCAAACTACAAATACTGAGGCATTCCATACGAGTATTTAGATCTAACAATCTTTATATTGAAACAAAAGTCACCTGCCAGCTTTCCCATATTAAATGCCAACTGAGTAATCGAGAGGTGGAAATGCTCCATTTGCTTCTGGAAATATGCAACCTCCTTTTCAATTAACACGACTTCACCAACACTGACATTGTCACAAGGTTTAGCTTCAAGCTCTCGGAACTTCTTCCCAAACAGGTGATCGGCAGTCTCAAGAAGCAACTTTTGTTTCGGAGTGCAGTTTTGCAATGTCAGCAAATTACACAGATATAGCTTCTCCTCGTCAGATAGTTGAGGCTTTTTTAGGTAGGAAATTTCGTCCTCTGATCAAATTTGAAAATAGATAAACAAACAAAAAAGAAAAACAGAACAATTACCATGCAGTTAAAAACCTGTTAGATATTCGAAACAGTAAGTATACATATTGGTCCGTATGATGTTGAAATTACTTCATTTTTGTTATGCGAAGTAATGTCATGCTACTCCAAATTATGTAGACCTACATTTATGAACGGTGTTTATTCTCCATTTTTCCTCTGTTTTGAGAGGCAGTAGGCTTCAAGGGACACAAGAGATGCCAACATGATATGGTTATGCTTGCCACTATCTTTTTTTTTAAACTAATTTAAAGAATTGCATAGAAGCTAAACTGTCTCAGCAATATTTCCTGGGATGGAAAAATATATTCAGAAGGTCACGCAAGTAACTGCAGCAACAATCAGATCAGTGATAAAAATGGAAAAACAACTGTAAATTATATCAGTGGCCCATGTGTATAAATTAACCTTTTGCGGCCTGATAAACATCGGATTTCCATCTTTCTAGGCACACATCTCTTTGGTTCATTAGACGATTTTTCAACAGCTCTTCCATCTCTTTGTTCACCTGCTTGAGCTGATTCTCTGCCTGAAACCAGAGAAGCAGAAGGGTCACAAGTCGAAATTGATAATTATAGCCTATAGTTGTTATTCCAATTCATAACCAAGAACCAAATGAGTGGAAGAACAAATGCAACACTCAAATCTGTATAGGAAATAAAATGCACTTTATACCTTGGCATATCGTTTTGCAAGTGAGCCAGGAAGTCCTTCAATTTTCCGTCTGTTCCAATAAAAAGAATGCTCAGTGAGAAGTTCCTCCCTACCTGTCAGATTGTCAATGAAAAGAAATTTTCAGACCAACCAGCAACACTACAACCATTCCAAGTTCTCACCATTTATGTAAAGTTTCTCTGTGAAACCTTAGCCAATTCAGCATTTGAAATTTTGCTGTTATCACGCTGTTTTGGTTCCTTGGATACAGGGTAGTACATTGCACTAGAATAAACCCTCTGGTGTGTCACCTTGTACCTTTGCTAATAGGAGTTTGTTACAGAACATACATTTAGCATCCTCTAACTGCTGACACCATTTTGTGGATGGAAATTGGGTGATGTACCTTCAGGAAGCATATGCTTTGTAGAAGAGCCTAATCTTGAGAAATGGCTATTGATGTGCTCAACCTCCTCCCCAGTAGTTGCAGCTGCCCCACTCTGCCAACGGCCACCCCACAAGACCTACATGAAAATTACACTTACTGACGTACACAGAATGCTATCCAGCAGATATAAATTAGGACACAGAAAAATTTCACGATTAGAACAAAACCAAATTGTATTCATGTAAAAGAATTCATATGCAAGCAAAATTGGACATAATCATACCAGTACCTGACAAGACCAATCATGAGCTTTTGCATGCATAACTGACAATGCAGGACTCATTTTCTTGGAAGTTGCCAGATCATTCTTTTTTAACCAGGGCCAGTACTTGCAGATGACATCGTACCAGAAAAACTCCACATTCTTGGGAACGTAGTAGTTCACTTGGAGATAATGGGCATATCCATAAACTTCTCCATACATCATGTTGATGGCATGTTGTGCCAAACCATGCCTACATCCAGCAATCTCCAGACCACACTCACTCAGATTCTTCCGTTTTTTGACAGTATTTCCTGCTGCTCGCCAGTTGGACTCTCCACACTTTCCCTGCTCATCTGATTTCTGGATTAAAAATAATGTACATCCAAGTGTACAGTGTATAGATATCTGATGCTTGTTGAAAAATCAACAAGTTGTAACTTAGTAACATATGTCTAAACATCCTATTGCTTAATAGGAATGCCTGCCAGTGTTTTAATAGCAAAAGGTAGGTTTCAAGAGATTTGGTCCAATAATATTGCTACATGATACTACCTTTAAGTTAGCATTAATTGCTCTGTGAGTAGAGTATCAGAGATATTGACAAGTCTTTGCCTTACAATAATGGATGCTGAATCAAACCATAGAATTTTTTTCAAATGACAATTAATGACTATAATTTCCACATGTAAACTACAGTATCTTTGATTGTACCTTGTGTTACGTTTTATGACAAAACATTGCCTATAAGAAACCAAAATGAACATTGCATGTACCTTTTTAAATCTAGTAGATGCTTAATGATTACACATGCTCACAGCTCTTACCCTTTGCTTTGAACCTTGATAGACCTTATGAATGTGACTATCAACTTTCTCATTTGAGACCACAAAGGTTTCTCCATAGTAACACTCTCTTTTCCTTCTGAATACAAATGTAAATAGGTATTCTTTAATAACCTAATACATATAACCAAGTCTTCTACATGCACTCCGGTGTAAAGATGAGTGTATGATAGTGGTACAGGCTCTTCTTATGTCCAAACTTACCAAGCTTCTTCAGTAGTGTTACCTAATGGTACTTTAGAATCATTTTGAATTTGGATTAGTATTGATCCCTCAAAAAATACTGTTCAGAGATCAATTATGAAGAAAGTTAGCATGATTTACAACTTGAGGATGATGGTAATACTGAAACCGTCTGGTAATGATGATTTCATTGCACAACTCCAACCGATGTTGATTGTACAACGAGCCAACTACCCAAATATTGCGGTTGATAAACAATCAAACTCATTAATCTAAGCAGAAACAAATTGTCTTTGAGTTTCAAATTAATATCTGGAACTTACATCCCTGCAGATTTAAAACGGTAAAGTTTCATGTTCCCATCAACATGAACAGAGTGCTGATGTTGGCTACATGATGGGCATTCCATCCAGTCAATGCACCGCAGTTTATCAAGTTCAACTTGACAATATTTCCACTCCTTAAATGACACTCTGAAGGCTGTGGCATTAACAGTTGCAACCTGTAAACAGTAAACAAATATCCATGTTTTCTCTGTTGCACCATACTACAGTAAAATAAGTGATAAAGTTAAGTTTGATTAAGACTTCTTTGGCTCAATGACTCTCCACATCAACAGGGCTATTATTTGTTTATGGATATGAAAATTTTAGCAATGATTGTGCAACCTATCTATATTCAGAGGTCTTATAAAATAAATGATGCTCACATAAGTTGTGCTCTTTGGGATTCTAACTTGAAGATTTGTTTATAGCATTAGTAGTGCTAATTAATATAATTAAAAGTGACGATATTTTCCACAAGCTGTTCTCCTCTTTACAAAACTTCCAAACCAGAATTAGATGTTGAAGGGCAGTGTCCTCTGATAAAAATACTCACACGTCCTTTCCGCTTTGAAAAGAGCTCAAGTGACTTGAGAAATGCACCTTCAGACACTCCAGGGAGCTGCTTCTGAAGAATGTCCCAGAATAAGAAAAGCTCCTTATCAAAGACATAAGTCATATCTTTGATACTCCCTGGCCAAAAGCCAGACTGGACGATGACAAGTGGTTCTGAGGTGCGAAGCATTTTCCCACACTGAAGGCACTTATATCTTCTATGGTTTACATCAAACCGACCTGAAATTTTGAAATATATGTACTGTACAATTATAAAGTCTGTTAAGAAGGGCAAACTGGTAATTGCAAATTGTATCACCAACAAATTCAATGTAAAAATATTCCTTTAAATTCCATACAATTAATCTTACAGGAATGTCTCACGAAAATCCATATTAGTCAATACCTCGAAGGGAGACCAAAATGCAGTGAGTATTAGGTAGAATAATGTCTGTTTCACAGTTTCCGCCACACGTAGTGCAACAAAGGTCTCTAAGAGGTAGAGTTTTGGCTAGAAAAGAAGGAAAGAAAATCCACCACACTTAGTGTGTATATACACATATATAAATATATGTTTATATATACATAGATTACATATCTATGCATATATGTGTATGTATATATGGGTGCATGTATAATGTATATATAATTATGTATTTAACTGCAGACACTCTGGACTTACTGTTTCGGCCTTCTGGGCCTCATCAGTGCAGTGCTGATGCTAGGATGGGGGAGAACCGATATGGTTACCCCGAACGATCCCACATTTGTGGTATCGTCTGAGCCATGCCAGAGTGCTCAAACTAGGAAAGCCTAGTGAGCTAAGCGCAATGCTAGTGGCAATGACTCACCCCAAAGTGCTCAATTTGTATGCTAAAAGAGCTATATCTAACTGCAGACATTATGTATTTATATATATATATACATATACACACACACATATATACATACATATATACATACATTGAGATAGAGAAAATTCTAAGAGACTATACTATCATCCCTACAAGGCTGTTTACCCACTCATCAGGGTATTTTATTACAAAATCCTCTGATGATCGAGTAAGTAAGCACATAACAGGCTTGTAGGGATGAAGTATAATCTCTCTTTTTTCCCATCTCAATATACATCACACTCTATTTCTATGTATCAAGCACTGTATAATGAAAAAATCAATGAGGAATTTCTTGATCCTACGAATATACAAATACATTGTAAACAACTGAAAGATTACCAACTATTTCCCACTGTCCACTACTGCTCCATGTCGTTGTTGTAGGTATTGGGAAATAGTGCCCATTAACTATGGCATCCCTGTCATGAAATGGCCAGCATTCATGAACTTGCTGGTCACATTCAGAGCACAAGTGTCGCATGGTGGAACACATGTCACATCTCACAACTGCAGCTTTATCTAAGCATCTGCTGCACATGATATTTTCAGGAACAGCATAAGTGGCTTCCAGTAATTCTTTAAATATTGATGACCGTTGCTCTTCCCAGCTTTCAGTCAAGAGTGTCTGCCTTTCTGCCCAATTTTGTCTTTTTGGTGGGTTGCTTTCTTGCAACCTCTGCAAAAGCTCCTGTGCCTCCAGCAGGATTTCTTTCATTTCTCCTTTACCAAAATGACAAAAACATGTTTATGTTGTAGTAACAGCTCAGGAAATACAATCAACAAGGACAATGATTATGACAACAAAATAGAAAGTGTAAAATCATATTGTTACACTTAGAACTAAAAGAAGCTTTAACCCTTTAC
Organism: Stylophora pistillata; assembly: GCF_964205215.1. Taxonomy (NCBI): domain Eukaryota; kingdom Metazoa; phylum Cnidaria; class Anthozoa; order Scleractinia; family Pocilloporidae; genus Stylophora; species Stylophora pistillata. The sequence goes on along the minus strand of NC_142526.1, from coordinate 22,861,678 downwards.
ACCAGAACACCAGTATACAAACTCTCCATAGTATGCTCTTTACATTTCCTAAGGTGCTGTCAAGGAGAATTGTTGCAAAATAAAGAGCCTCTTGAGTTGATGATCATTTCCTTTATTCTTGTGACCTAGGTGTGTGTTCTAGGGATGATAGTTTAATGAGAAATTAGGTGCTAATCACTCTTAGAGGTTAGAGGGTTAAGCCAAAAGCACCGGACATCCCTGTTCAAGGAAATGTATGATTAGATCATCAGGTTTTTAGCAACAAAATCTCTTCACCCTCCAACCGACTTAAGGAGGTTTAAATTCCTCTTGCCTTGCCACAACAACTCTGACCTTTTATAACTAAAGTAATGTGGGACTGAGTGACCCTACTGTATTTATTTTCTATCCTAGACCTATACTAATGAGCCACCACGTAAATAATCTGACATTATCCCTTCCCACCCTCACATCAGTATACATGTTCTCCTTACTGTCCCCTATACATTCCCATAGAGGCTGATGAGGAGACATTGTTTCATAATCCACAGCTTCCCACTAGTTGGTGACCATTTCCTTTATCTAATTACCTTCATGTGTGAATTGGGCGTGATATTGTAAGGAGAAATTAGATGCTAGCTAGTCACTCTTAGTGGGTTAAAAGGTTAGTTGAATTACTCCACAAGTAACTCCGCCACAGAAGCGCACATTAACATCAACCTCGATATTGATGATTACAAACCTCCTACTGTACTGGACGCGCGCGTGGTTTGATCCGCACTTTCATGTCCATAACTTGCACTCGCATTCTCTGAAAGGTCTTCAGATAAACTGAGAAGAAACACGATCGACTCAGAGCTAACAAATTATTTTGAGCGGAGAAAAAGTTGATGTGGCATGTTCATTCATGAAAGCTGACATGATGATTCACCGGAAGATACGCTTACCATCACGTTCATGAGGAACTGAGGTTTCAAGGATAGAATTTGTATCTTTTCGTCTTCTTTTCGACTGACCAGAGTATGTTCCCTTATTATTACGAAGTCCTGAAACGGGGTCACTAGCAAATTCATACTGTCGAGCTTTCCGCTGTTTCTTCTTTGACAAACCCAACAATTCTTTCCCTTTACTGAGAAGCTCGGACATTGAGGGCAGCTTTCTCTTTCGGTTTTCCCCTAGGAATAATTAGACGAGAGTAAGACTGAGGAAGACAAGCAGTATGCAGACTGTCCAAACGTCGCGATTCACATCAAAAGTGACAACATCGTGAGACAAACGATAATACTTTATCATTAATGAGACTACAGCTTAAAAAGGGTCGAGGAAAAGATTGATTCTAAATTAGTAAAGTAAGAGTTACGGTAGCGACTGAAGTAAAGACTTTCACAAAATAATCCATCACAACTGAACGCACCTTCTTCCGCCATGTTGGATGCTGTAAGAGTGTGGAACTGAAGCCTCCTCTTCATTTTAAAGCGTCAAGAACGCATGTCATGAAATTACCATAATCATTAATTTGGTGCCAATTGAGAAGTAACGATAATCATTATTTCGGTCTCGAGATCATGTTGCATGATTTACATCAATTGACATGTAATTTTTGTGATCGGATCGGAGGACTAAGACGAGTTGGTAGCCAGTGAACCTTAAAGCAAATTGTTTACTAAAAGATCTGAGAGTGAAAAGTCCCTTCGAGTCTCAACCACTTTTGCTTTTCCGGCGTCAGCAGGGAGTAGAAGTCCCTAGCCACTAAAGGTACGCTTTTCTCGCACAATTATTCACCTTAAGCAAATTTACAGACGTAGTAGGTTACTGACGTTATCTGTACAAAAGCCGGGTGATCAAGCATTAGTCATCAATTTTACACCAAAAGTCTACCTTATAAATTGCAAAACACATTGCCAAACAACACTGATGGACAAAAAGGACACAACTTGATAATATCAAAGCCCATTTTCGAAAAGATGGAAAGTTATAGAGGTCACGCTTCATCGATGCTGGCTTCCGCTTTCATTCTCAGAATTGATCCACTAGCTTTCCACAGCACTTCTTCTTTCTTTGCAATCCCGATTAACTTACGTCCGAAATCGATAAGTTACTGGTTCAAAAGTAGGTTTATGTTTGTTACTCTAATTTAGTACATGCAAGGCCGTCTATGCATTTAATTTGCTTTGAAAATTGAGATGGCGGATTGAATTCTACCGTGACAGACCACAGGGTTTTCATATAAACAAACAACTCATTCTCGCATTGTTTGATTGAGGTGGCTTGATTTCAAGCAATTACTTCGTTGAAGTATACTTTATTTGAAGGAGCAGGCGTTAATGAATCGTTAGAGTGTTAGACAGATACATGGAAACGCATAATTACTAAACCGGTTTGCCTCCCGACAGTTACGATTATTAAATTTTGCTATGTTTCGCTCATTTCAAAGCTCTTTTGGCCTTGGTGCTGTAAACGCCACCGAGGGTAAACAAACCGTACGCAAAACTTTCATCATATACACATAGTTGATCTTATATGTTCGACTCAGAACCGGGATAAAGATGTTCTCGGAATATCCACTTATTGTGTATGGGCTGGTGTACTGTTACCTGTTTGTCTATAATCATTTAGCATTGATTTTATGATGTGGAAAAAAACATTAAATTCTAATTACTTCTAAATCTTTAGGCTAAATCATCGACACTGACGTTCTACTTTGCATGGTCTATGATCGATAGCCGTATAAAGTGTAAGTACAAAGTTAAAAGTAAAACAGGCGCTTTCCGAGAACCTATGTTTTCGTTATGCATCTAAAAATAAGCTAAATTAAAATGGTTGGTCGTGATTCCAGAGTCTTATTCCCTTTTTTAGCGAAGATGGAGTCTTGGATTAAGTTTTTAGGCGAGATGTGTTATAGATCGGCCAATTTTAGCTCCATGCATACTTAGCAGATGTCAGACGAAGATCCCAAGTGCTGCCATTTTTTCCCGGAAATGAACATCATAGTGCGATCGTAGCTTGTTAATTCATGTGTTTATTGTGGAAAGTTCCAGTTACAGAAAACAGAAACGTAAATTCCATGCCAAAACCTCATAAATTTCTGTGTATGTAAAAATATAAAAAGCTTTCACTCGCTAGCTAATGAGGGATCAAAGATTCTTCATTTCAGGTGCAGTGAACCAAGCGACATTTCACGGAGAAGTATTCATAAATATCTCTTTGCTTAATTGTAATCTTACATTTTTCTCTCTCTTTTGCTTATGCCCTTGGTTATATTATCGAGAAATATTTTTTTTCATTTGAATAAGTGCTACTGAATAACCACTTTTTTGTTTGTAATTGCAACAATTTCTGCACTCATTTTTTGTTAATCTTCGTTGATGATTCTTTCGAATTCTTCAAGATATCCAGCTGCACCGTGGGTTTAAGGTTGTTCTAATTTCCTATCAAACAGCCAAGTAAAATCAATCGAAGCTACGAATTCTAAGGAAGTTGCCAAGATTTGTTCTTCAAAAACTATCCAACTTCTCTAAGTAAGAATCAAATTATCACAGCTAGTGTAGGTTCTCTTGAAATCACCCAGTTTGGTACAGGAAAGTATCTTCAGTTAGGCGCCAAAAGTGAATTAAAGGAAAATATAAAAGTTTTCTAACGGATCAAATGCTGTCCACAAAGTTCGCCTAGGTTAAAAAATTAACTTTGAAAATTTATATTGATGATTTGATGTCCAAGAGCGTAAAATTTTGGCTTTTACCTTTCAAATATACATTTGCCCCGTCAATGGCTCGAGTCGCATCCTCTTTTTCTAAAAAGATGAAGTACAATTTACACGGGTTAGAAAGATGCCATTAATTTTATTCTCCTTCTTTGAAAGCTACACGTCAGAGTTATCTCTTAAAGGGGTGTTTGATAGCTTGTTGTTCAGACTTAAACATGATCCTTGCCAAGTAGTTAGAAATGCGTTTTTACTGACAAAAGCATATTTGATATTTAAGGGAAGGTTATGTTCCTTTGCCATTTACACCCCACGAGTCAATGAGCTTTTTTCCGCTTTAACTCCCTAACATTTCTTGTAAGTTAGAAGAGAGAATCTGGTGGTATATCAAGATGAAACTCTCCATTTTATATACCTGTGTCTTCTTCTCTTAACCTTTTAAAGGGAATCGTCAGGAGAAGCTGAGTGTTCATAACTTGAAGGGTTGATTTATGATCATTTTGTAGGAGTAAACGTTTGCATACAAACATGCTTTATTCCCTCGTTAGTACGGGTACTATGAATAGACACAGCCATGATAGCATGCATTGTTTTCCATCTTAGGGACCGTTCCGAAATGCCTTACTTGAGCTTGGTCGTATCTTTCGTAACCGTACTGACTTCCTCAAAATATCAAGTAACGGACGAGGCAAATACATCAGAACAAGCTCCATGTGTTTACATGGTTTCCGAAGAAGAAGTATACAATCTCACGAGTTTAGCAAACATCAATCACAAACCTAGGTTTGTATATCTAACGCATACCATACACTTATTGACTGAGCTGAAGGGTCGAACGGGAAAATATTTAGCTCGATCGAGATCATGACGTACATGACCGAGACCCAAGTATTTTCCGGTCCGGCCCACACAAACACGGTCAATAAGTATTAAATCATATGACCACTAAGTGTTGAAAATTCCGAAAGTTCTGTTTCAGCCTACAATCAGCGTCAAAAATAGTTGACAGATCATGTTTAAAGAGTCTTATTTGAGTGTAGAATAACCCTCCTTTTTGTACGACACTTTGAATCATTGACAAGAACCCCCTTCCCCATTCAATTAATGTTTCCTTGTAGCTAAAAGTTCACGGAATCATGATACAACGTTAACAATGTTTTTTTTGGGGTGGGGGGGAGGGGGGCGGAGGGAGCGAATAGGTTAACTTAACAAGTGCAAAAGAGTTAAAATCGAAGTAATGGGAGGTTGAAAAGGTCACTAAGCCAACAATTTTGCCGCCGATTGTAGATAGTATGCCACAGAAGCACGCTCACGAGACAACCACAAAAAAGATCCTACAATAAATACTTGTCCTTTGTCTTCTCGAGTAACAACCACAAAAACCCTTAATTCATGGAAAAACGCGACTTTTCTTCACTTTTTTTCCTTAAGTTTTTGCAACAAAGCCGTGTGAGTGCAGGCGTATCATCAATCCCACGCTTGCATAATCAAATAATTCCAACAACAATGTGTCTCCTTTTCCTAAGCAGATTTCGAACAGAAAGCCGCGGTGGTTATAGGTACAGCTACAATCCATGCTTCTCTTTCAAGCTAGGGCCGAAGAAAGAAAGCTCATGTCGCTCTAATGTTGCGGTAAGGAGAACCGAGGGAAGCTTAGAAAATATTGAATAGCCAGCATGAAAGATGAAACAAAAGTGATTTTATTCCGTTACTTATCATAGGAAGAAAAATAAGATGTCTTTTGTTGAATTAATATGGACAGTAGAAGACTTGAGGCTACCCGAAGAGACGTCCTTGGAACGTTAGTTCACCTTGAAAAGCGTAGTTCCTTCCTTTTGACGTCCGAACTTATAATTAAAAACGGTGTTTAGAGAAGGAAACATCCTTTACTGCTGCCGGGTCACTTTCTTGAACAAATTACATTAGGAAGAAGTTTATTTACATAGCAACTTGGAATGATTTAAAAAGACTAAATAGTGATAGAATGTCTTTTTGTTATATTTTCCAATTCGGGCTTTTTATTCTATCTGACTCAGATTTTTTTTCTGTCTATAGTGTGTTATCTTGTATGCAAATAGGGCACGCAAAACACGTAAAGCTCTCGGGTGGCTTTGTAATGAATTATTTTTCAGCCAAAGTTTTGGAGATGCGGGGTAATGATCTAACATCAGTTGACGAAACGTCTCCCTTAGGGACCATGGAATCAAATTTTGCGAAATGTTCTCCTCCTAGAAAAATGTTATGGTTCATGGCGAAAACCTCCGTCAGACGGAGAATAGTTTTGGGTGTTGAATTTTCCAATTCATAAACTTGTTTCAGATTTGTCGATGGGTTGAAGGTCATGAAGATTCCTACGTGAATATTGGCCATCAGAGCTCAATGCATTTCGATGGAGAAGGTAAAATTCCAAAGCTACGATATAATCGGTGAGTATCTGTATTTACCGAGTGAAAACAAAGTGGATCAATTTTCCGTCTAAGGTTCTCATGTTTCTACAAAAGTGCGAGTTTCTGGGGATGAACATGCAGTTGCTACTTTGGTTATCATCTGAAGTACTGTCCACATTTCATACATGGCTATATATCGCTAGCATGATAGCCACCAATGTTACTAACATCTTACAACCAACTTTTAAACCTTAGCTTGACTTATTAACCTCCGACTTGGCCATCTGCGATCCACAGTTATAAGCTCATTACACTGAGTTTTTAGCGTGTTCGTAATCAATTTTGCATTATATACAATTTTTTATATTGTACCGATTCAATTTTCTTTTCGTTCAGTGGTAACTGGATATCCATTGTATCACTGGTGTGCGAATTATCTGAAAACAAAGGCAAATTCAAAGTTGTGACGGATCTAGAGTCTGGAGACATGGTAAGTGACTCTCTTAAACGACTTGTTTGCCTAATTTGAAAGACATTTAAGGGAGATCAGTAAGTTATGAAATCCTCCTTAGTTCTCCTCTTCAAAATTTTAATGTCCAGAACGAGCAATATGACAAAACACTTTAAACAAAAAACTGACATTTTAGCTACTTCTTTCAAGCGATGAATTTTGTGTCATTTTCTCAATTTTTTAAATAGTAAGCGGTGTGTTCAAGTTTTTAATCATAGTTTTACTTACTAAGTCTCCGAGGGGTTGCACCACAGAAGAAGAGAGTACACGATCAACTGTCTATTACTCCATTTCTCTTCAGAAATTTAATCTGTTCCATAAGTGTGCATGCCCGAATAAGTGTGTAATCAGTCCTACAACGAAACCGAGAACTACAGCTGCCCCTGGTAAGTGAAATAATTCTAACCATTATGTCCTTACATTTCACAAGTTTTTGCAATTTCTAAAGAAAATTCTACGATATCAGATTCACCAACAGGTCGAGCTTCTCTATTAAGCTTTGAAATGATCTTCTAGAGAAACTCAGAGGATAAAATGCTCAAAGTAAATCTAGCCTCAGATAGTAACCTTAGCCAGAATTGAAAACCAGAAACGCGTAGTGTTAAATAAAGTTTTCTCTTTTAGTTGCACTAAATTAAACTAACATTGTATAAATGATCAATAATTTTTATTGATTTTAAGAGCTATCCATTGTCATAGTTGTTAATGTCTTTTACAAGTCATCCTTGCGGAATTGGTAATGACACATGCTGAAGTTGAAAAACGACAGAAAAGAACTGTTTACATAAAATTAATTGAATGGGGCCAAGAACAATTAAGGATTATTATCGCTATTGTTTCCGGAAGTTGCAGAAAACACAAGTGATATGAATCCTTAATTCTACGAGAAATCTTGCAGTTATTAATTATGACATAGAGGGAAAAGTATAATTTCATTAGGAAGATGAAAAACGACCAATATAGCGGCCTCAGCGTCCTAGGAACCAATCAGTTTCGAGTAATTTTACCCGGACAATTACCAATATTATGAAATAAATGTCCTATGACCCAGCTAGTCTTCATTGGTAATTTTCCCCTCCATGTTTTGGTATCAACTACAGTATTTCTCTGTGTTAAAGCAGATGATGAAGGCATTGTAGTTCCTGTGGTCGCTAGTGTCGCTGGTGCCATCTGTCTATTTGCTGTTCCTTACATTATCTGGCGACTTGTCAGACAGCCTCCCAACGACGTTCCACCGGCACCGGCAGGGGCACCAGCACCGGCAGGGGCACCAGCACCGGCAGGGGCACCAGCACCGGCAGGGGCACCAGCACCGGCAGGGGCACCGGAACCGGCACCGCTTCACGATCAGATATGCAACCCGCTTTTGGGTGAAAACCTTCGAACTGATTATGGTGCAGTTGGTGGAATTGATAACCCATCCAGTGCAAGTGAACCCCCGTCGGGAAGTGAGTCTTCTAGTTCAACAAAGCCCGCGTCAACGAGCTCATCATCGTGTAGTGATATCAGAGTGTCTTCTAAAGAAAGTTCTAAAAACGAAAACAGGTCATATGTCTGTTGAGGAAGGCACGTTGATGAGTTCAGCAGCCGCTCACCGTTCAGACTATAGGAAATTATTTGGTTCCTTGCGAGCTGGCGGAGGCAATTAGATGGCGAAAGATTCTGATCATGTAATTGAGCAGTTGATACTGGTATTAAAAACAATTAAAAACATAGCTTTAATTTGAGAATGAAACGTTTAGAATCGCTTCCAGCCATGAGACAACGCAAGGCTAGTTTGTTTATTCACTCTAAAACAAATTAAAGGCGAAAAAAAGATTTATTTGCGTAAGAATGGAGTATATTTCATTAATCTCATTAGGGGGCAACAACTCTCATTGCTAGCTAGAAGACATCAAATCAGAAAGTTAAGAATGGAAAGAAAAACATAATCCAAAGAAAGAACGAAGAGGACCCCCCTAATAAAAAAGAAAGAAACAAGAGAGATTTTTTGTTTGATCAAGTTTATATTAACGATTCAATGGTGGTTACTCAGACCCACACGTTTGTCTTCTGATGTACTTTAAAGTTACAGAATGAATGGAGAAAAGGGTTTGTAATGACTTGTACAGGATAAGTTGAGAAATTTTAACTTAATTTCTTTCAAATGACAAACTTTAGTTCTAGGACCTATAAATAAATAATGTTTTTGCACAAAGTCGATGGATAATCCTGATAGTAACAATCCTTTGGGTAAAACCGAAACTCAGAAAATGGCGTCTTTAACATCAACTTGCCTGTTTATCAAGTACCATTCCTATGATACTGATATCCTTACACTGCTGCAAAACCATTCACCTAACTCTGTGTCGGGTGGGTGAGGCCCACTGTCCTTCTTAAACTTACATCGCGCTTACATTTGGATTAGTGGATCAGCATCGCTCAGATACCGACTCTTATCTTAAATGTAAATGTAAGGAACTGCAGTCATGCTTTAAGAGATCTCCTCCAATTCATTCTCCAGTTGAACTCGATGGCTTTGCTTTCGAGTCTGTTAACTCGGCTAAAGTGCTCGGCGTTACCATAGGAGATGATTTCAAATGAAACGATCACATCTTTAATGTAACCTCAAAGGCTGCCAAAAGATTGTACATCTGAGTCAACTCAAACGTGCTGGTATCTGTGCGAGTGATCTTGTTTTATTTTACTGTAGTACCATAAGATCGGTTTTAGAATACGCATTTCAAGTATTTCACTCCAGCCTTCTGTTCTATTTATCCTAAGAGCTGGAACGTATTCAGAAGCGCGCCTTGCGCATTATCTTTCCTTGTGCAAGCTACAACAGCGCGCTCAAAGAGGCAGGCATCTCCTCTCTTTACGACAGGAGAGCATCTCTATCGTTTGATCTTTTTAATGACATTGTTCTTGACATTAATCGCAAGCTCGCTGGTCTGCTCCCACCTAAAGCTGAGCACCACAGGCAGCTGCGCAGCAATAGGAAGTTTAACGTGCCAGTGTGCAAGACTGATCGTTTTAAAAAATCCTTTATTGTTAGCCATAGCCTAAGGATGTAAATATATATGTTTAAGTATGTATATTTTTTTAACACAAGATCATCCTAAGTGAAACTTTTTTATTAGATTTGTATATTTTTATTATTAAGATTTTCAAACCATTTTAATTATGAATTTTGTTTCTTGTATTGTATATTATACACGTACTTCAGTCTTCGGACTGCGAGGTGTTTCTTTTTAATAAACGATTTATCTATCTATCTATCTATCTATCCATGTTATATGCACTGACATGTTCAATTCAAAGTTCAAATAATTTAAAAAGACTTCCCAACTCACTAGGGTGAATATTTACGAGAAAAGACATAATAATAGGTTTTAAAATTATCAGTGGCATCGTCAGTTCTCGTGATGCGTGCATTGATATGCAGTCGGCGGTGAAGTCCTTCGTCATTCTGAATCGCCCGTCAGAAAATTGCTATCAATTTAATGGTTAGTGGTAAATATCAGAGCCATTTCCTCCTTTAGCAGACTTATTGGTAATGAGGGAAAAGAGGTTATTGGGTAAAGTATTTTGGCGCTTAGTCGCTCTCAGTCTGCTTTATGCAGTTTTTTTTAGTAGTCGTTGTTTCGTCTGTTGTTGTCACGCATTATTACAACATCTCGGTGGAAGAACATTAGTTGCTACATGATCTAGGTAGCGATTGATTAGCTGCAATGGATCAGGGTATTAATGAAGAAGCTTTCTTCTAGCGGTGTTGCGGTCTCTCATCACTCGTCCTCAACTCTCTCACTCTTTAAAAGACCAATGAAAAAGGACTGGGGACTAGTCATTTCTCACTGGCAAAGAAATCTTATTGATGATTAATCATTGTGGAGGGAAAAAAAAATCCTTTCCGAAAGTCGCATTTCATTCTAACTGGCCAACAAGACTAACAGAAGATTTCTACGGATTTCCAAAGGCTGGCGAATAGATATACAGCTTGCTTTCCAGGCTTCACTGTACTTGAAGGTAAATCAATCTGAAGATTGCCACATCTGTGACGGGTAACAATCAGGCTGACTTTACATACTCTGGTTTAGTAGGTATCTATTGACCCAAATCTCACCTTTGGTAATTTTAGAGGAGACAATCTCAATCATAAGATTATGTGTGTGCCTAAAATAACCCGAAGAAATCCGAATAATCCGAAATAATTCGAAAAAGTCCTAGAGAAAAGGTTCGAAGCATGTCATAAACTAGTTTAAAGCTAATTCCTTCTCATTTTCTCTCATGGAATACAATAACATCTGAAGGAGATATAAATGGTATCTAATCCGGAAGTATCTCAAGCTTTCCTAAGAAAACATAGGTACTCTTTCAGCACGCTACTCTACAAGAAATGTCGAAATTTTCGCAGAATATATTTGTTACTATTGTTTTGAGGAAGTGAAGTTTATCAGTTTTCACGGGGAATCCCCCAAACTTTTCAAGTAAGAAGTGATGTCATTAATATTCTGCCTGTATTTCCTTCAAACTTCTACGGCGGAAAGATGGGTTTGTCCATCATTTTGTTGTGCGCTACAATTCTGCAAACATTTTTCCGATACGGAAAGGGTTATGCAAGCTCCTCTGAATGCTCTCCTGTCCCCAACATGGCCTGCGCTTGGCAAGATGGAAATGGGAGTATCTATAATCTGGCCCCATTGATATATTCAAGCAACGAAAGGATCCATAGGTAAGCAAAGAAAAAATTTTAATTTAAAGGAAAACAGAATATATTTATATAATTATCCTAAGACGTTGAATATTTCATGGTAAGTACTACCATCCGTGCCTAATTTTTCCACTCGAGCGCGGCTCGAAGCAAGTTAGTTTAAAGTGAAATTGCTCGTGACTTCGATATAATCTCTTTGTAGACTGCTGTGTTCAATTTAGGGCACACTGTTTCATTTGTTTCGTTTCAGGCTTTCTTTCTGCCTCCTGTTAGAGTAAACTTGAAATAGCAAAGCTCGGTTACAAAAGCTCTTTTCAACCAAGCTTTTGTCGTAACAGAACGATGTTTAACATCAGCGATCAAAAAAGTCTTCTCAGGAAAATTTGGCCCAGATCGTTTTTGCTAGGAAATGGTAAATGTATGTGAGCTAAACAGCTAACCAAAAGTATATTTTCGAGCAACTCTGTCCAGTATTACTTGTCTAGCGTGACATGTGTAGACATGTTTTTCACTTTCGTTTTTATTAAGTAATCCTAGCAAATCTGATGATTGACATATGAAGCCGACAAGAAATAGAGATAATTGAACTTTCGATCTTTGTAGCAAATTGAAACCACATAACTGACACAAGGGAATAGAATGACGCGAAAACAATCTTTTGTAAAGCGACCGAGTCAGTAGAGAGAGTTTGAGGAGTTTTGACTATATAAATCAGTTGTGATTTGTGAGGAACTCGACTAAATAAATCAGTGGTGAGTATACTTGAGTGTGATGACTAGGAGATCCCTGCATTTCAAAATGATTCTAGTAGCTTCTATTAGTTTATCATAACTCGATGCTATTCAGCCTTTTGCTTAACCAATGCTTTCTCATGAATATTTTTCTAGAGGGTTCGTTGTAAATGGTACACCTCATGGAAAATATAGTCAATACTATTCGTACAGCTATAATCCATGCAGTTGGCTCAGTTTAGCCGGTGACTGTCAACGGGGATTTGAAACAGCAGTAAGTAATGATCTAATTATTTTTACCGTGATAGATATGAAGCTCGACGTTTTCGGCGTTTTTGTTGTTCTTGGAAAATCTGGATATTTGAGCTTTTTTTTGTGCAGCAATCCAGCTTTGTCCATTGGGACGTGTAAGAGTTACTTATTTTTTATCAATAACGTAAATACATGAGTAAAGCCATCTTACAGCTCTTAGAAGAACACCTGAGTTTTCGATGGTGGAAAGACTCGCTGTTTCAATATTCTTTGTCTTCAGCTGCTCTGAAGAAAGCACAGGTTACTCGAAAAACAAAATGATCTCCATCTTAGAAATAAGATCCATAAAATCTTACGTTGTAGGCCCCCACGTCGAAGTTAGCATCAGATATTAACTGGCGACCGTGACATTTTGAGAACACAGACTGGACACGAATAAAACAAGGGAATGAATAAAATAGCAGCCACACCACCCTTTCAAATTTTATGTTTCACATACCGGAATCTTGTTTCTCTTCCTTGTCTCAAACATCAGACTAACATTGAGATTTGTTGGTGGCCCTGTGGCAGCAGTCGTACTATTTCTCGTATCTTTTCAGATATGCAAGTGGACTCCAAACAACCATAATCCTGACAATTATCAATCAATTGGAAATAAGGTGCCAAAATGTACCAAAACGAACAACGGCATTCAACTTACCTACAACGCAGGGGGACGGTATGTGTATTTGCACGTTCCTATGACCAGGCTCAGCAATAAAAATTAAATTAAGCATAAATCTAGGCTCGATTTCCGCCGCTCTAGCGGTCATCCATGTCTATGACGTAATTTGAAAATATTAATTTATGCGTTCTCAGATGTCACCGAAAGTGAAATAGGACTCCAATTCGAAGGGATGGTGTACATATAATCGCTAATACGCCGACTAAATTTAACTCGAAAACTGGATATGTCTTCTGTGGCTGCGAAGAAAAAGATTCTAGGAAGAAATCCAAGGTTTCTGATTAGCGGAAAAGGATTTGCGGCGTATTGGAGATTCCTCTTTCTCGTACAGGCGTGGAAGGTTACATTTGTAACGATCACTGCCATCGACAAGTCAAGCGCCTTGGGGAGAGTTGAAAAGACTAACCCCCGCTCCTCGGACTACCCACTGACCCCGCTCCACGGACTACCCCATGGACTACTCCGCGGACTACCCTGCGGACTACCCCCACGGACCACCCTAAATAATCAAACAAATTTACTTTTACAGTGGAAGAGACACAAGCCTACCTGCTCAACTTGCACGATCAAAACAGCCGCCATTTTCTATTCACCAACCTCCTCGACCCAGTCTTTTTTTTTCATTTTCGCCCCATTCTTCATCGGCCATCAGTCTAAACACTGTTTCCACGATTACTTGGACAAAATGATTACAAAGATTTTAAACTAAAAGGGGCAAATTTTGCGTTCATTTGTAATACATATCAGTCAAGAATGTCAAAAAGCTAATTTAGTTCACCTGTTTGTAGTCCTTTCATCCTGCGGGGCGTCAATTGTAAGGAAGGTTCAAAAGAGCTACTTTTTAGCAAATGTTAATGTCGATGGCAAACCGGCTCGAAGCCGCTTAAAAAGAATAATATTTCACAGCGCTTATTGATCGTCCACTGTGGAAACAGTGTTTAGACTGATGGCCGATGAAGGAAGGGGCGAAATTGAAAAAAAGACTGGGTCCATGAAGTCGGTGAAGAGAAAATGGCGGCTGTTTTGATCGTACAAGTTGAGCAGGTCTCTTCCCCTGTAAAAGTAAATTTGGTTGATTATTTAGGGTAGTCCGTGGGGATAGTCCGCAGGGTAGTCCGCGGAGTAGTCCGTGGGGTAGTCTGCCGGGTTGTCTGTGGAGCGGGGGTCAGTTGGTAGTCCGCGGAGCGGGGGTCAGTCTTTTTAACTCTCCCAGCGCCTTGAAAGGCTCCGAGAAGATACAAATACCCTTCATCCCTCATTGTAGAAAAATTTTGAAACGAATAATAGAACGAAGCGTGGCATGCCCTCCGACTCCACTGTTTCGCCAAGTGTTGCCGCGCCGTCAACTTCGCTACGTTTTATTTCGCATACAGTCAACAACTTTCTAAACGACTCATCACAAGATGAAAACATCATTCCGAATTTTCTCTTCGAAGAGCGAAAGAAAGTTTTCATTAAGCTTCCTTTTTGTGGTAAAAACGAAAAGCTCGGTAAGATGTTTGTTGCAAAACTCAACGAGTTCACTAATTTTAATTTCATCTTTGTAATCCTCTGGCAAACAAGGCAAATCAAAAGCCTCTTTAACAACAAACACAAAAACACTCACAGATCCAAAGTTGTTTACAAAGGAGATTGTTCTTGTGGCGTAGATTACATTGGCAAGACTGTAAGAAATTTAGCAGTACTTATTGCGGAGCATTCAAATCCTGCTCACACCTCTGAACCTGCAAAATACTTGTGGGAAAATCCATCACATTCTTTCACTTGGCGTGTTCTCTCCTCAGCACAAACATTCCACAAGCATAGGATCGTCGAGGGGGTAATGATCCAACAATTCCTCCTCAGTTTGAACAAACAAGTTATTTCTTATGTCTCCATACTTTTCCCATCGGGAATTACATAAGATTCTTATGTCTACAAACTTTTCCCATTGGGAATTACATAAGATATATATGCATGTGCAGACGGTCATTATTTTCAACCCTGATGATGGCAAACAGCCGAAAACGTTTGGTTCAAACATTTTAATTTTTTCCCTAATCTTTTAGCCTTGTATAGAATATACACTGAGAAATATTATGGGGTTCTTTCAAGGGGTCCAAATAGAGTGGTTTCTTTTCACTCTCCGTAGTCTAGTGAACTGCTTGCTTGTATTTGAAAATTAATAATGACAAATTAGGCTTCAAGTCGTTCTTACAAATGATCACTGAAAAGCTATATTTGTTAAAGCTTACAGTACAGAATGATTTCCATAACTTGGCGTGATATTGTTCAAAGTTACAGCCCCTTCGTTATCTATCAAAATCCAAGTTTTAAAGCAACAACAAACACTACACGCAGATATCTTATAGCACCCAGGGCTTGAAATGTTCCGTCGTGCACGAAAGTCCTGTGCTATTTATGTTTAAGTGTTAAGAATTACTAACCCATGAATTATACACGAAACGTGCTTTGAATATGGCTCCGCTTACCGATGTGAAATGCAGTGAGCCTCGTGGATTGCAATCAGACATAAGCTCGGTTTGGAGGGGCATGGACCGCCATCGTTTCGCTGACAGAAACGCCTCGGATGAACCGGACTAGATTTGGCACTCGCCACGTTCTACTGGTCTCTTCACTTGTTTGTTCGTCCCATATAAACTTCACTGTAGTTCCCATAGATTTAAGAAATCGAACTTGATCTTCCAAAAGTGACATCAGAGAAGAAATGACAAGAACGTTTGACTTCGCACTTAACAAAGGCCTGATATATCAAGTCTCTCCGTGTCGAAAACAATCGGTGCGGACTGAAAAATCAGCGACTTCCCGACTCCGTTGGTTGGAATCATGAAGACATGCTGGCCGCTAACAAGCTTCTCTCGAGCTTTTTGTTGTAAATATTTCAAAATTTCGATCTTAATCGTCTCTAAAATTCGTCCACATGCTACATTCATCAATCCATCATCGTCCACTGTTTTGAAAACTTTGTCTGACAAGATAATTTATGCAGCCTTACAAAAATCTGCGGGTGAAATTCTGATTGGCTTTAAGCAACAAAAGAAACCTCAAGCGTACAGGCGAGTGAATCAGGCCAGTGTTTTTATGTGTGTATACAAGTTAACTAGGGTGGTGTCTATTTCTTAGTGGGTACAACACATATTATATAGGCTTAGAGACAACTTTTTAACACTTTGAATAACATATGAATTTTACTACTTGGAAACACACAAAAGCAGACAATTAACAATCATCAAGATCAACAAATCTACCTTTCTCAAAAAATGATGTGGAGAGCTGTATTGGTTAAGCAATTGGATATTTTTTTTTTATCAGAAACCCAAACCCAAACTTAACACAGAATTCGATTATATTAGAAGGCGCTAACTTCCTAATTTATCTTCTTTTAGGCATCTTGAGGGTCAAAAATCCATCGTCTATGTGAAGTGCGATCGGACCAAAGTAGACATCAAAGATGCAATCTTTAATGTATTCAATGAATATGAATGGGTAAATGACTCAATTCACTGACACAAATTATCTACTGAAATGCCCTATAAATATAGAAAAGTGTTGTAGATCGCGAAGTTATGAGTGCATTATAGCTTATCCTCGTTAGGCGATCAGGTTGAAAGAGTATGCGTCACTCATTAATTTTCCCTTAGGCATCTTGAAGGTCTAAAAGAATCCATTGTCAATCCAGAGTGCGACTGGACCAAAGTATATGTCAAAGACTGACAGTATAGCTGTCGAATCATCGCGATTTTATTTTGATAGTAACTCTACAAATCAATCATTTAAACCATTACAAGGCTTCACGAAAAACATGAAAATAGCTTTTCTCAATTTGTTTTATCATTACGAACTTTTTAAGACATGCGAAGTCTTCGAAGTGCTATGCAAAACATGGTTGAAATATATTAGCATTTTGATAAATATCTTATCAGACTTGCTTTATAAAATCTATGGAACTTTTTAATGCCCATGGCGACTTTATTTGCTTTTCATCATTCCTACCAAGGGTCTTGTTGCGTAAGAAAATGAATTACAAGGGTTATCGCATGTTGATGGTATAGTTAGGCTCTTGGAAACTCCCTCTTGTTTCGTCTCTATCATACTTTAGAAATTTGGCCTGAGTCACTTGTGTGGTTGTGGGAATGGTTGTCGTTCGGAGATACCTCTGACGTCATCAGCAGCGAAGGAAAATTGTAAGTAAATATAAAGTCAAACAGTACCAACGTTATTACAGGAAAGTGATGAGAAGGAAAAGTTGCAGATACAAAATAAAGAATAAAGATCTGGCACTGACTTTACAGTGCCACGCATCAAATAATGTCTTCAATTGTTGCTTTCACAAAAATCATACAATGTCAATAATACATATGATGCACGATCCTCGCAGTAGATAGCGCTATTTAAGCAATAGCGAAAATCAGACCTGAAAAAAATCAGGCCTGTACGGGATTCGCACCACTGACCTCTGCGATACTAGTGCAGCGCTCTACCAATTGAGCTAATAAGCCAACTGGGAGCAGGCCGTTAAGTTGATTCGTAATAAACCCGTGAAAGTGATAAATGAGATACAATGAAATATTTGAAGTTCATATATTTTGTACTGCGGTATTAGGTACATATGATGCACGATCCTCGCAGTAGATAGCGCTATTTAAGCAATAGCGAAAGTGGCGAAAATCATTTTCGCTATTGCTTAAATAGCGCTATCCACTGCGAGGATCGTGCATCATATGTGTCTAATACCGCAGTACAAAATATATGAACTTCATATATTTCATTGTATCTCATTTATCACTTTCACGGGTTTATTACGAATCAACTTAACGGCCTGCTCCCAGTTGGCTTGTTAGCTCAATTGGTAGAGCGCTGCACTAGTATCGCAGAGGTCAGTGGTTCGAATCCCGTACAGGCCTGATTTTTTTCAGGTCTGATTTTCGCTATTGCTTAAATAGCGCTATCTGCTGCGAGGATCGTGCATCATATGTATCTAATACCGCAGTACAAAATATATGAACTTCATATATTTCATTGTATCTCAATGTCAATAATATTATAAATTTTGAAAGTTAATGGACGGGCTCGTAATTGCTCAGTGAAAGCCAATTCACTTTTAATCAATTATAAGTTAAAGAAATAATTTATCGTTGAAAATAAAATCTCCTGGTTTCTTTTTTATGTGTGCAGCATACATTGCTGTGGAAATTGCGGTTCCAACGGCTGGGGGCCTTTTGCTGATTGGCTTAGCAGTGACGATATGGTGGAAATGGAGGAACAACCAACGAGATGACGAAAGGCGACCACTGCGTCAAGACGGCCCACGCCAGGAAGGTGCAGATATAATCCATGATGTGTCCCATGGATCAGACTTTGAGAGGAGACCAGCACCCGTTGAACCATCACGGAAAAAAGACAACAACCTCAGACGTGTATCTATTTGAGTAGCTAATGTTAAGGAAATGGAACTATTCGATAGCATGTATTTCTTAATGCGTGTACCAATCCTTCTTTCTCTTAAGATAACTTCTCCCAAAACGATGTTTATTGTTAGTTAAAATCGGTGACAAAACTGTTAAAACAATGACCTTTTCCATGCCTTATTTACTTCTTTTTTGTCTATTTTATCTTTGCTAAGTTAATTTTTTTGCTCCTTCCCGCAAAACAATGTTGCATCTTGTGTCCGTGATCTTTTAGCTAAAATGATTTACAGCATTTAACAAATAATAGTCATATTCTACACATAAAAACTGTTCAAACAATAATTTTGACCCTAAATGTAGATAAGAATGTCCCCATTAATTAGCTGTTACCACTGAAGACATTAATTATCTCTTGCTCTTGCTTAAGTTTTAGAATTTCAAGAATTGTAAGAATGCTAACTTGTTTTTACTTAGTCACTAATATTTTGGATAGAGCTGAAAGTTTCAGATCTGACCTATTTTCTTGAGTTGAATGATTTGAATGATTGGTAGCGGAATAAAAATAACACTGGTTCAAAAGCCAAATCACGTCACTACCCTTGCTAAGAACATCCAAGGCATGTCTAGGTAACTGCAGCTTTGGTTATGTTCGATAGCAAATCGATTCGCAACTTGTATGATAGCGTCTTACATAATTTGTAATAGTTTTTCGTGATTATGAATATATACTTAATCTTCCTAGGAAGAATGTACACAATATTACTGTTATAAAAAATGTTTCAGAATTTTTGGTGCTGAAAAAGTGTTACTTTTGAAAATTACGTTGATATTGCTTGTCAAGTTGGTTTTGTAAGTGGTTTTTGTATTATAAGTAATTTGGACACTATAGATAATGCACTGTAGCTAATGTCTGAACCGTAATTAAGAATGTAGAGGATGAGGTCCCAAACATGTAAGGGGCAAAAAACCCAAGGCTCATGAAAACATAGTTTAATGGAAGATCTGAATATTACTAGTAACTAAAAAGGAATTAAAAACATAAATTTACATTCAGTTACTGAAAATCAATTTTGTCTAAGTGCCTTGAAAGGAGCTTATTCGGTGCAAGAATCTAAAATCAACAAAAAGATGCAACTGTATGACGCCCGGGAGCTAACAAGAAAACCTTTGGTTCATTTGCTTCCTGGTTCAGAATGTAACATTACCGCCTCGATAGTAGTAAATGTATTTTTAATCAATCAGCAAAATTGTAAAATAAAACAATTACTATGATTCGATTTAGTTGATTTATGTGAATAAAAACGTTTTTGTTGTTGTTGTTGTTGTTGTTGTTGTTGTTGGGATCAGATGTCAACTGAGGCCTTAACGATAATGTTGCAAGACAGAGTGAACATAATAAATTATATGATATTGATGGTCGAGAGATTCGATATTTGGAAAGAGGAACTAAGTTTGAAAGCGTAATCTCGAGGGATATCCTCTTGTAAGAAGGAAAATCCTTGAATTATCCTAGCTCTTAGTCCTAGCGCGCATAATTTATGAAAGATGACTGCGCGTTTATTTTAAAATGATCACTTTTTCTATATTTTCTAAACGCAAAAGAGGGGTAGTTTGTGGTTGTTTCACTATCGAGTATAGTGTTCGCTACTTTTTTCTCTGGTTTTGAATTAAGCAAGGTTTTTTTTGTTGAAAAAACATGAAATGACCCAAAAACCTTATGAAAAACAGTCGCCAAAAACGTGAATTTATACAACGTAAGGTACGCTCTTAAAGGTACCCATACTGACTGTAGTCTACAGACATAGGGTGCTGCTAGTAATCTGAAGCAAGCATGCGGAATTTTCTTCCCAGAAGTATTAAGATGCTATGCTCGATATATTCAAAAGATAAAGTTTCTGACGAAAAATCTCATAAGAGGAATGAATTTGAATCGCGCTGCCGTACCGATATCCCCTTATTTTAGTTATACAATTGCAATGATCGAAACCAAATTGTCATGCTAATGAATAAATCTCAGCATGAAATAGAACCATTGATCTGATTGGTTCTTATGGCTACATGTAAGTCGCTTACCTACATGTTGTTATTCAGTCAACAACGCATGCTGTCAAGATCGACAAAAATGAACAAGGAGAATTAAGAAGCATGAAAATATTTGCCCGGAAAGTCTTTGAAGGTGGAAGAATGCACCCATAGTACCAGGCCCTTTGAGAAGACAAGATTTGCAGTTTTGATATACATTGAGGTAAGTTTTGTCGAGTATTTTACAAACGTTATCGTCAAGTTGTTAAGGAGCACGTCACCTTAGGTACTAAGATTGCTTTGCCCTACTGATTATCGTCGTTATCCGCTGCAGCATTAATATGATAAACATTCTAATCGTTCAACTCTTCATTTATCTCAAGAGAAAATCAAAGAGAAATTTCTTCAACTATCATCGCCGTTATTTACACATCTAAATTGAGCATGATTCCTAAACGTATGGACTGTGAAATGAAGATATCTAAATTGAATATCCAGAGTGTGCTGCTCCAACCAACTGAAATGGCACGCGCTTGATGAGTTGACAAGTGCTAGCCAGGAAAACTTTAAATGTTATATTCATGTCATAACGTTCAAAATTGCCACCATGTAAATTAGATCCACGAAAGCATTCCTTGTAGCGGACCGTTGTTCACGCCGTGCGATACCCACTGGATGATAGTTTTAGTGTTCTCGTTATATCATCACTCACCATTATGATGCATGTTAGGTACAGATTTTGCTGTTGGACTCCACAAGGTTCACCTTCTACATATAGAGTAATCGGAAAACAAGGGAGGGCAAGCTGTTACATAAATAAAACAACCAAAAAAAAAGACTGGTGTATGGGTCTCCATAAGTATTTAGCTTTCAAAGCTAACAGATTACATTCAGAGTTGAAAATTTAACCAGGAAAATAGCGCGGTATCAGTACGAAGACTTCTCGTATTAAACATGTGTTTGCATGAAGTAGTATTACCGTAATGCAGTGCAGAACTATTCTTGTAAAGTCCATCGGCTGGGCTATTTTCAGTTAAACCGCGGGACTCGAAGCAGTCTAAATCAATCAACTTGTTATACCCTTATACTTTATACTAGTGTTAAATTCGCAATTTAGAAGAGAATACTCCCCAATCGATCAGTTACTGTCGCACTAAAGTGTGCTGAAAATGGGAAACGCAAAGATGATGCCGCATTTGCATCACTTGACGGAGATAACTGGGTACGTATGAATATGCTAGTCTAAGCATTCACCGATGTGTTTACTACTTAGCAAGCACTTTTATATCTGTACTGGCTTACCATTTGACGACTTTACGGGTTTGCAACCTCATATCATACGCATGCAAAGGAAGGTTCTAGAACACTCCATGATGTTCCCAAGATTGAATGTTCCGTAATTTACTCCATGATGCTTAGTCATGCTGATACTGATTTATAAATAGAATTTGACGCAATCATATAGAATATCTTGGACCGTAAAGCATATATTTCAAGTGGAGCACAGACCAAACAGGTTGTTGTTATCACTCCATAAGCTGTCATTAAAGCTGTGTCGCAGACCACAAGTAACTGCTATAACAGTCACAGTCGTTTGTAAATAACGCCTACGGGTCCTGTATTGCTATTTAAAACAATTAAAGATGAATTTTAAAGGAAAGATTCCTAGGTGTAAAATCAAACTCTTATCTTCCTCTTAACTTCAGATATTTCAGTTGACCCACCTATGCGCATTCGGGGATGGTTGTCCACCAGATCATGAATGTAAAATGACTTTATAGTCACGCTAATTGAAAGGGCAAACCGGACTCAGGCGTTCCACATTCTTTTCAGATAACTCAATTTTATCGACTTTAACGAGCACCGCTGAAAAAAAGCCATTTGCGAATCCCCAGACTACACAGATAAATCCTATTCTCGAATTGGGAAATTTATGAAGGCCTTAACCGATTAACTCAAAAATATTTATCGAACCCAAAATAGGAAAAAAATGTCAGAAATGGAATCCACTAGAAGAAGGAAGAAATACTGATAAGGTGATTGCATAGTACTGTAGGAGGCAATTGGTGTGATTCTATTAGCCGAGACTTTCTCTTGGAAAATTTTGCTGGATTGAATCGTTCCACTTATTCTATAATCGTTTAAGTTTTTGAGAAGAAGGTCAATAAAAAAATATCACAGAGACTATGCCCTAACTAATTTGATATTTTGTCTCTATTTTTTTTTTTAACCTTTGTGCAGTAAACATTACTGTGAAAATCGTGCTTCCAATCGCTGGGGTCCTTTTATTGCTCTGCGTATTAGTGCCTCTGAAGATAAGCTGGAAAAGTTGTAAAATGATGAACCGTAACAACAACGCCAAGAAAATGACGAAAGGCGACCATTGCGACGAAACATGATGACCCAAGCCAGGAAGGTTTCTATACAATCCTCAATGTTTCCCGAGACCCAAGCATGGAAAGGAGGCCAGTTCACGTTGCGCCATCGCGGAGCAAAAATGACGACCTTAGATGCTAAATATTTGAGTTGCTATTTTATATCTCTTAAGTAAAACAAATCTGTGCAATAGCATGTTTTTTTTAATACAACAACGCCCAACGAGAGGCGACTATTGCGACATGATGTCCTAGGCCAGGAAGGTTTCTATGCAATCCTCGATGTTTCCTGAGACCCAAAAATGGAAAGGAGGCTAGTTCGCGTTGGACCATCACGGAGCAAAAACGACAACTTTAGAAGGTAAATATATAGAATATAAGGAAATGGTAATAGAAGTTTTCGAGGAAATCTCCATAACTCTAGACCGTGATACGTATGATGCACGATCCTCGCAGTAGAGAGCGCTATTTATGCAATAGCGAAAATCAGACCTGAAAAAAATCAGGCCTGTACGGGATTCGAACCACTGACCTCTGCGATACTAGTGCAGCGCTCTACCAATTGAGCTAACAAGCCAACTGGGAGCAGGCCGTTAAGGTGATTCTTAATAAACCCGTGATGATAAATCAGATACAATGAATATATGAAGTTCATATATTTGAACTGCGGTATTAGATGCGTACAGGCCTGATTTTTTTCAGGTCTGATTTTCGCTATTGCATAAATAGCGCCATCTACTGCGAAGGATCGTGCATCATACGTATTTAATACCGCAGTTCAAATATATGAACTTCATATATTCATTGTATCTGATTTATCATCACGGGTTTATTACGAATCAACTAAACGGCCTGCTCCCAGTTGGCTTGTTAGCTCAATTGGTAGAGCGCTGCACTAGTATCGCTGAGGTCAGTGGTTCGAATCCCGTACAGGCCTGATTTTTTTACAGGTCTGATTTTCGCTATTGCATAAATAGCGCTATCTACTGCGAAGGATCGTGCATCATACATATCTCTCGCAGTTGTTTCTTTTATCGGTCTGTCAGGTGTACTTAATAATACAGACATAGTCTTGATGGTAAAACCGGTGCGTAGTCTTAGAAGGAAAAAATAAAGTTTTTCTCTGGGTGACCATCTAGAGATGTTCTTGTAAGCACGCAATTTTCTTGCACGAACCTTCTTCTCTTTCTTTTTACTGGCATAGCTCCAGTAAGAAAGTTTGTCTAAAGGGCAAATGTCATTTAAAAACTCATAGAGAACTTCAAATTATTCACATGTTAGTCCCACAAAGTGCTTCATAAGATCCGAATTATCCTTGATGACTTCATAAGACACATTACTTTGGATTCTATTTACAGACATGTCTTCATTTGAGCGAGCACTTCTTTGAATCAAGGCGTCCAACTTGAAAGAAAGTTCGTGCTTGGATATGGATACATTGGTTTGAGTTGATATTTCACGTGTTTTCGACTCATTCAAGACATCGTCGTTGTCTAAATTGTCGAGCTCATTTGTTTCCTTCAAATCCTGAGAGACGTTTGGTTCGGTGTCTTCAGATACGCGCCTTATCTTAGCATCATTATAGTTTGATAGCCTAGTTTGATAGTTTAATGATATATATTAATAATATATTACAATATTACAAAAAATATGCACTGCCCGCAGTTAGCAAAGGCTAGTCGAGGCGGGCAGTGTTTAATACGTATATTATAAAATATAAAATAGAAAGATTTACAGAGCAAGAGATTCAAAATTCTAGACAAATTACAACCACCTTAAGACATTTAAGATACGGCAAGAAAACAGAACAAGCTGGGGTCTTATAGTTGTGCTATTAAAGTAGACAAATCAATATGATCGCCATATTTTTCGAGTCTCTGGAGGAGGAAATCATGAATTTTACTCTTAAAGTTGTATTTTGATAGCTGGCGCACTTCACAAGACAAGCTATTCCAGATTCTAACACCATTTCTTGAAAATGCCCTTTTTTGTATATCTAATCTTGAACTTTCAAAAAAAATAGTCGCCTCTTGAAGATGATCTTGTCTTATGGGGATGAATATTAGCTTGATAAGTGAATAAGTTAGATATGTTAGAAGGTGACGAATTATTGGATATGTCATGCATCATGATGGCAACTGATTTAAAGTAAAGCATATCCAAAGGAAGAAAACGAGAAGAAACAAAAAACGGGATTGCATGAGATCTGTAGTCACCAAAGTACATTAAGCGAAGGGCTCGTTTTTGAAGGATTAGAATTTTATCTCTAAGAATTTTAGCAGCTTGACCCCACGCGACTATACCATACAACAAATAGGGTTGGATAAGTGACCCGTAAATGTGGTTTAGAGTACTAAGGGGTACAAAGTGTCTTAATCTAGAGATAACGCCGATTGATTTACTTCTTTTGGATGCAATATGAGCAATATGGTGACCCCATGAAAGAGTTTCATCAATAAGCCCTCCCAAGTATTTAATAAATTCCTTACGTTCTAGAGGAATATAAGTGTTAGTGTGATGGTCAAAGATTCTAGGATCGCTCGTTCTAATGGCCGCCTTTGCTTTGGTCTTGAAGCTTTCACAACTTCTTTCGGTTTAAGAGTTGCCTTTAGAGGAACATCAAACTCTTCTGTCGGCCCTCCCTCTCCAGGCCAGTGCAAGCATCAAAGACATGTGTGCTTTGTTACATACCACATGGCGTGACCATAGCGTGACAAATCTATTTTTAGTTCGTCCGCGCAGCGCTATTAGTTTATGCGGAATTAGATCTCCCTATAAAATTTCCATCATATCAACGGCGCCTACTACTTTCTCTTCCCTTTATAGTGCAGTCAAATCAACAATACACTAAATCAATAACCCGGCTACCGAAGCATGAACACAGGAAGTTTTTGAGTTCTTGTTTCAGCTGAGCCGAATCGATTTTATTTTTATAGAATTACGTTCTTCAGTTTGATTGGAAGTTAAACAAAGGGTTTTATGCTGTTAGTACTTTGAACTGTTACCCTAGCTTTGTTACTCTAGTTTCGTGTCCGCGCCGGACGCGGTTGAATTATTTGTTGACATCATTTGCTAAAATAAGCAGATGGAACAGAGTGATGTAAAGAAAGGTTGAAATGCAGATAGAGGCTTTCATCTGAATCAGGTAAAACAAACGGCACCGGCCAGTGTTCTTCCCGTTAAATCATTGCTAACCTACTGCAGTAAACAACGTATTACTGACCGATCGATCGGCTTCACTTTACAGACTCCACGTCGACAATCAAAATTGAAAATGACTTAAGGTACCACTGTAAGCATAATTTCACACTTAACAGGTACGATCACCGCCAAGCAACAACTCTTGTAAGTCAGAAAAGTAATTGCGCATCTAGAGGAAAAGCGAAAGTACGATAAGAGTTTGACTAATGGTCGTGGGTCGTGGGTCGTGGGTACAAGTCGTGGGTCGTGGGTGTGGGTGTGGGTGTGGGTAAAAGTCGTGGGTGTGGTTAATACTTAATTATAGAAATAACCATTTGAAATATTAAATTTAATAATACATAGATTTTATACAACCCTGTCATTCTTTAATTTAACTGTTCTTTCTTCTAGTTATTTTATTTTGTTTATTCAATTTACCCTACTTTACGTCTATTTTCATCTGTTATCTCATTGTCAATGAAATTAGTTTCAGTTTCGCGACGCATTCCGAGATCTCGTTTGATAACAAAGGGAAGAGAGATAAATCTTGTAATTACACACTGTGTACACGTTTTTCGAGCTGTGGTCTGCGGTCTGCGGTCTGCGTTCTGCGTTTTCGAGGTCTGTGTTAACGAGACACCTGAGTTGCTTTGTACGATTGTACTAAAAATGATTTCATATAGTAGAAGTACTATAACGTTAAAATTGCGACAGCGCTCGTGAATTCTATATTTTCGGCTAAAGTCAGGGGCCAAGGAACAGAAATTCCGAGATCTCGTCTGACAACATCAATGACAAAAGAATGATAGATAAATCTGATAATTACACACTGTATTCACAAAGGAAAACTGATTGTGCACAAGTCTACTGACTCAAAAGGCACACACATAACCTCTGCCAGACTGGTAACTCGACAGTGGAGGATCGTAAACGCGATATTAGCTGTGGTCACACTACAGGGTTTTGTCCTAGGAAAACTTGACTTGTTGACAGATTCTCTATAGAAACTCAAATTTGCAAGTGTGACCGATTTTTCCCTAAGTAAATTACCTCGGGAAAGTTTTATCGTCTGGGGCTTGAAAACCGCTAAAGAACAAAAGAATGTCCTGTGGATTTCCCTTGACAACTACCCTAAAAAGCAGAAAAAGGGAAAAATCAAATCCCAGAGTAGCCGACCAATGGACGCTCGTCGTCGATCGCGCTGGTGACAGATCCGGAATTATCGTGTTGTGAAACTAATTTAATGTAATTACAAGATTCATCTCTCTTCCCGTCGCGAAACTGAAACTAATTTCATTGATAGTGAGATAACAGATAAAAATAGACGTAAAGTAGGGTAAATTGAATAAACAAAATAAAATAACTAGAAGAAAGAACAGTTAAATTAATGAATGACAGGGTTGTATAAAATTTATGTATTATTATATTTAATATTTTAAATGGTTATTTTTATTATTAAGTATTAACCACACCCACGACTTTTACCCACACCCACACCCACACCCACGACCCACGACCCACGACCATTAGTCAAACTCGATAATGCATGATACTTATCTTAGGTGTCAGGACAATATATTTGATTTCGAAAAATGAGAAGAGTTTATTCCAACTCAGTCTCTTTACCTTCAAAACTCGAATCTCTCCAGGCTGGAGCGCATCATATTTCAAGGGATTTTCCCGAAATTTCTTTTTGAGGTCTATTTAATAATTGTTACGGACGTGTTTAGCGTTACAGCGTGACATAGTGTCACCTGAAACTTGACGTGCTCTAGCATTTTCGTTTCTTTCTGTTCCGAAATAAGTCTCTCCATGTGGTTGATATGAATCGATGTGGGAACCTTCAGATCGTTTGACTCTTTCAAGAACCAGCGATTTACGCCCAATAAAGGGTACACTTCTCTTCTAGTAATCTTAAATGGAAAGAAACCAAATGCTCTAAAATCACGGCTAAAGTGATGATCTGTTTTATATTTAAAGTGTTGATCTTTGTTTTATATATCAGAGGTTTTAGATAACAAGCGTTGGATGAAAATAAGCGACGGAGATTATTCCGAATGACGTTTCGAAAGTGCATAGAAAGGGCATTGTTGTTTTGAGGAATGTCAAACAAGAAGAAACCGAAATACTTTTTATGCTATTAACTGATTGCGTTATTTCACTGCTCTCCTCTGTGCACTGTCACCTTTATAAACAGTTGTACAATATAATATCCAAAGGCAAATTGCTTCTAGGAGATGGTTAAGATTTTACTGGACATACCAATACTTCATTTTGTAATGCTCAGATAAGAAAAAAAAAATCATTCATCGTTTGACCTGGCTTATTTTTTAATTTATTTGTTCAATTTTTAGTCGTTGCAAAAGGATGAGCTGCATAAAGTTTTTATGGTGGACGGTTTTCCTGCATACTTCTTTTGAGAGTCATCATCCTAATGTCACAGCACGGCGAGAGGCACAAGTGATATATAAATGCCATCTCCAACACGAGCCCTGTGTTTGGCGCGATGAAAACAATTACACATATAATCTTACATTGCTGAACAAGTGGTAAGGAAAGAATAGTCGTGACAGGGGTAATTTGATGCATAGTGGAAAACATGCTTGTTCCTTTCAATTATTATTTCAGTAATTAAGAAGACAACTTTCATCATGTTTGTAATCTTTCAACTGAAATGCAGAAATGCATTTTCTTCTCATTACTCTAATAACAAGTTACGGTCGTGGAGAGTTCTACATTCAACCTGTTTTCACTAAGAAAGGGTTGTTTCGAGAGCCCATTCGTCATTATAACGTATCTTATGGCGTTCCGTGGCGTGAAAAATATCCAGATGATACATGTAGAACAAGAAGTCAGTAAAGGAAAGTGTAATCAGAGTTAGTCGAAATAAAAAATCCGTTTCTCGAAAAGTCAAATAATTGATTCAAACAACATTTATCAAAACGACGCGCGCTACAGTGATACTTCGGCGGAAAAAAGAAAATTAAAGTGTCGAACAGAGAAAAAAATCCTATGTCGAGAAAAAGAGGGCGAACGCTGATCAGTTGTGACACAAGCTCGTTGAATCATGCATATGGGGTTGAGGTAAGAATAAAAATGACAGTTGGTTGGCAACCAAACATTAAAGAGCTTACACGCTCTCTTTCTAGTCTTTTACTGTAGTGACGGAAATTTGAAATATAACTTTTTGAAAATTCCTGATTTTTTTCCCTTCGGCGCCTAGATAACTATGAAAAAAAAAAAAAAAAAAACAAAACGCTTTGAGCTTTACTGTCACGATCGGGGGAAGAAAGAATTAAGACTTTTTATTGCATGGATCAACGAACTGGTGTCACAACTGGTTAGCAATCTCCTCCTTTTTCTCAACTTCGAATATTTTTTCGACATTTCGACTCTTCTTTCCCCCCGAAGTATCGCTGTAGCACTAGTCGTTTTGATAAATATTTTATTTTAAATCAATCGTTTGAACTTTCCGAATTAATGATCTATACATTTCGATTGATAGTTTGCTTTTTAGATCACTTTTTGTTTTCTGACTTCATATTTTACCATGTGGATATTTTGTCCGCAACGGAATGCCATGGTATCCTTCCAAATAATTCCTCCGCAGGTTCCGCAGGAAAGGATCAAAATACAATGGAACATGGTATTTCGGCTACAATCCCTGCCAATGGCACTGGAGAGGAGGCGAATGTAACAAGAAAAATATGGCAGCGGTACGTTTGCAATAGGAGTATTTAAAACAATTTCACAACCCCTTTCACGGCCCTTCCTGTCCCCTTCCACTACGAACTTAAGTTTTCAATTAATGTACGAGAGTATGGGTTTGGCGAACGATGAACATCATAAAGAGACGTTAACAAGTGCCAGGTCCTTTTGTTGTGATGGTCCATAGGTACACATGAGGGTCACTCATTCTTTGAGAATTCCTCACTTTGGCAAGAACAACGTATGATTCTCAAATAAATTGTATAAGAACACTTGTGATAAACCCGGATAGCAGGTGGATTATACGCCAGAACACTCCTAAACTTTTTAAACTGATCCTTCGTGTAGAAGCTGGTCTCGAGCTCGAGGTACGATAGGAGATCACACGCTTCAAAAAGAGGAAGACATTCTGGGCATGGGGTGTATTTCTGCTGCGAATGAAATGAAATGAAATAGGAGCAAATTTAATAAATCTAAATCTAAATTTTTTCAAGCAGTTAAACTACATATTTTGCTGTTATTATTACTATTATTAATAGCTAATGAAAGTTCACCGATGAAAGGGAGGTAACTGTACTCCGTAAAGAACATAGCTAACCTAGGCGGTGTAGAGTCACATATAAGATCTCTACAACATAAATTAAGAAATATGGAAAAACATATACATATGCATATCTGCTAGAAAATTGATACATAAAGAGAGAACAAGATCATCACATACAAAAGAAAGGAATTAAATAAGAACAATATTAAGAAAGGAAGGCGAATAGATATTATTTTTTAATAAAAATGTTAAGCTTCTAATTAAGGATTAATTTATCAGCAAGATTATATACATCAGCATAAATCTCCTCACGAACCAAAAAATAATTGCAACAATTCAGTCTAAAGGGTTTTTTAATGATTACTTTGGTTTTGATTTCAAAGACTCGGAGATTTTGTTCCAGATTCTAGCTCCAAGCCTTAAGAAGGATTGGTTCTGTGGTTTTGTCCGTGAATGAATAACATGAAATTTACCTTAAAATTTTTGCTCTGTTGTTATGAGTGAATCGAAGCTACCCTGGTGAATAGGTTCTTCAGATTTAAAGGTACAAGATCTTGGTCGACATCATGCATCAAAGCACCAACTGATTTATAATAGAGCACATCGATGCCAATAAAAGATATCTTCTCAATGCATCTCCTCTTAGTGTTACTTTCCAGCGAATCGGCATAGTCTTCAATTGTAATTTCCTAAATTTGTGTCGCACATAAACGATGGTTACGAATATTCTTGTCAATAAAATCCCCTGATGAGTGAATAATTACGAGACAGGCTTGTAGGAATGAAAGAGTAGTCTTTGTAATTTCCTAACTCTACATAAATAGAGGATTCTGCTAGTCTTTGTCCTTAACGCATATTTTTCTGCCTGGCTGCCATTGTAACTAAATTCACTCCTCCAACATAGCGGTGCCTCGTTTTTAAAATGGTTTTTACGCAAGTTAGGCGAAGAGAAACTATTTTCTGAGGTAGTAGCAGCTTGCCGTGCCTAATCCAACTTTACCCATAACGGTTGTAACTATGGGTTAGTAGATGAAAATGTACGGTTAAACCTGCACAATCTGTTTTAAACCCCAAACCAGGTCACCTGTTCCGTCAGGGTTATTTATACAAATAGAGCTGCACTGACGAATTCCGCTCAGAACGAAGCAGTTGTTCATGGCTGCAGCCCGCTCTGTTGTAACTTGGACGACGTCATGACGATATTTTTAAAGGAAATTGTTTTATGACTATCGTTTGATCTGCATTAGTTTTCATGTTTTTTGCCTTTGAATAGTTTTGGGCTGAATAGTTCTATCAGAGTGTTATGCGCACTCTAGGTCTGATTTTGTTTTGCAAAAATTGTACGGGCAAAATGATCAAGTACATGACGTAAGATAACTAAATGCTATGAATATTACTTCGACACTAACAATTTTTCCCTATTCTCCCTAAACTATCCCGCGGGTATCCCAACCACTTTAAAGCGATTTTTACGGTTTTTGTTCGCTGATCAATTTTTATTGTGTATCCTCTTCTATTATCAAGCTTTATTTATTTTATGGCTGTTAAATATTAATGTGCCAATGGTGTTACTATCGTTAAGATTTGTAGGTGGCCCACGGCTGGAAATAAGAGCGATGAATTTCGATCGATTGGAAATGGGAATCCAAGATGCACAATAAGACATGATGACGTTCATCTAAAGTACACAATATCAGATGGGTAGTGTTTTTTTTCCTATTACTGTTTTTCCGATTTTGTTTATCAGCTTTATCTTTGATACCAAAGGACCCCTTTTAAGGTGAAACAATATCCTTACCCAGTGAAACGGAGCGAAATAGCTGAAACAGCGCGATAGTTGTGGATGAGTGAAAGAAACATTCGAGAGCATCGTTAATAATGGTGCACATGTTAATGAATATTTATCTTTATGACTGGTTACGCAGTGCTTATTCAAAGTTTTACATCGTGAATTTAATGGTAGCCTATTGTGTTTTAAGATAACAATTATAAACTCAGTGAGCCGGGCTAAATCCGTTTGTCTGAACGTGGCTAAACATCAGCTTGTGAATCGGTGTTTGACTGTTCCTGCTAACGAACATGTAGACAGTTTTTGGCTATTCTTTGCTTTTATGCCAACCCTTCCCAATGGAACTTGTAGATCTTTTAGTGAGTAATTATAGTATTTATTTCAGAGAATACAGGAATCGGTCATCAACTGTCATTTTGAAGTGTGACAAAGACAAAGTGCACCAGAATGATGCGAAGTTCCTGGTAACCAACGAAGACTCAAACTGGGTAAATTATTTTTCGACAAATTTTCGAGAAGAGCTCAAGTTGACCAAAAGAGGCCTTGCCAAAGGAAGAAACAAATCATTTCGCGGTTGTGCCTTCGACTGTAGAATAAAAAATGACCCAGTGACAGTTGATAATATTCAAAATTTATCTTATACTTTACTCAAAGGAAACCGTCAGTTAATAGTCTACAAATAACTATTAGCGAGAGAATATTAGCAATCCATCGTTTTTACTCATTGATAGGTACGCGGTTGTATATTGATACCATATTTAGTTTGGTTCTGTCAGGGACTATTTTGTCGTAGGCTCTACTGTTGGAGGCAAGCCAAAAGTACCCAATTTCAATCGATAAAAGGCAGCACAAGAATCTTAGATAGGCTTTTGGGAACAAACAGAAAGGATTTCGGGAGGGTGTAGAGTCGAGCAATCAAATTTTCACCACTTCGGCTGTAAGTTTTAAACAGGGGTTTTAAACTCAACTTTCCCAACGGGGGGAATAGTAGTATCTTTCCTCGCGGGACCACTGATATGGCAATTCGATTCGCTCCCCCGTACCTTTTGTCGAATGAGGAAAGTCACTTGTTTTCATAAACAGTTTGGAAACTAATGACGCCATTGAAATCACAGGACCGATCGAAAAAAACATCGACAACTGTGACGAGCCTCTGTGAATTTACTTAAAGGAAATAGATACAGTAAAAGATCTGGATAAGACAATAGAAACCATTAGAAGGTGAATAGTTTAATCAGATATTAAATGCTCGAATGGAGAGCTTCTTCATGCCTTCTCTCAATTCTTCAGAGATTTGAGCTGTATCACAAGCACGCATGTGGGATTCCTCCTGATATTCCTGGAGGGGGTAAGTCCAAAAAAATTTTTACACGGCTTCGTAGCTTGAGCTTTAAGGTCTCTAAGACAGACGCAAAACCACTAGCTGCGCAGACTATCGACACGACTCATATTCTTTAATCTTAAGCGTTTATCAGCCGGTTAAATTTAATGATTTTCAAGTTACTGTGATAATCATATTGCGTTTCTCATCTTTTATATCACTAATTTTCTTGGAAACCAACTTTTTTGTTGATATGTTTTCTCCAGTTTTGGGTAGTATTTTTCTCCAGTTATAGTTGACTACGCGGCTTAGGACAATTTTCCCTTTGAAAAAAGTACCACTAATTATGATGAAAAGAATGAAATGATGCCTTCTGTTTTAAATAATTTTTGACTTTTTTGAAAAATGCCTCATAGGAAGTTAACTTTGCTCTCTTATGTCAATTGGTAGGAAACCCAGCCGGTTATGTCGCGGTTTCAGTTGTTTTTGGTTGTTTATTTCTGGTCTTCGCGGGTTGTTTAGTGCGGGGAAAATACAACACCAACAACAACAACAACGGCAACAACGAAGGAGACGATGACGATGAGAGAGGAACATTGCGAGATAATGGAACAATGATATACAATACATTCGGAGAACCAAACTTGGAAAGCAGGTCCAGGCCTGTGCCTATTCCAAATATAAGGAACAAGAATCAAGCAACCTTCGCATGAGATTAATTACTGTAGATATTGGATTCCAAGTATCTCTTTTAATTCCTGCCTCGATAGACCTTTTAAGCTTGAAGCTCATAGGTTGTACATTGGTCACGTGGTCATATGCTTGAGCAGCCGTTTTGAATTCTACCCATTTCAAACCACGTGACCGGTAGAAAGGTCTATCCATCATCCTTCATCAAGATGATATCACTAGGAGGTCTAAGCTAAGGGTTCTGTTATGGCAAAATACCAAGGCCCTTAATTAGATGGATTCCACCTTTAAAAGATTTAAAGGAATTAATGCACTTTAAGGTGGCTCCTTTTCTTAAAACTGAGCACTTTTGCCTCAAAGAATGTTAAATCGGAGGGGATATGCGATTAAATTCACAAACATAAACAGCTCATCACTGGAAAAGACATAATTATAACTCAATTTCGCCTGAAAACGTGTATTTGTGTACTGTCATTGTGAATAGGACAATGGAAAAACTATCACCTCAGATAATACCCCTCCACCCTCCACCTTAGCACGGCTGAACCATTACAGCAAGTGGCTATCCAGAAATGGCTATGAATTAGGATTAAGTGTGGAAATTCTCTAAGGCTTTCAAAAGACCTATCATTGATAACTGCCGCAGCCGCTGGAGTTTCGAGTTCTAACTCATGTTATCTTATAATAATAATAATAGTATAATTATTAATAACAATAGTTAGTAAAATGAATATGTGTTGATCAAGCTATTTAATTTTTATCATTAGCCTTGGAAAAAAATCTCCTGAAAAAGGCTTAAGTGGACAACTTCCTTCATTCAAAAAATGTAAATGGACCTGGCAAGGAGATCAAGAAATAGTACTTATAAAATTTACATCAGATTGCCCTGATTATATTGCAAAATAGCGCAAACTTAGTTCTAAAACTCACATTCTTAATTTGCGAAATTACTACAGCCTGAGCAACTTAATAAAAAATGATCCCACCTGAGGGAAACATTCGTTCAGGAAATAAATGGGAGACATGAATTAATCATGACTCTTTAACTTCATTTGAGTGAAATTTCATCATAATCCACAAGGTGTTGTGCTTCTTGACTTTCTCTATGGTCTCGAAATTTTCGCCACAGAGCTACTCCGATGACGGCAGCAGCAATGGCTCCAATCGCAACCCCTAACACTGATAAAGTGGTTCCTATCCCTGAGTGAAAAAGCAGATGTGGATTAATGTTCGTAATAATTATAAATTTTGGAAGAAAGCGGAATACAGAGGTAGCAAAACCAGTGTAAAAAGGATACACCTCACAAAACAGTTGCCCACAAATCAAATGCTTCAAAAAGTTGACAGCAAAAGAATTTATACCAATCGCATCATTTGATGACCAAGAAGCAATCATGGTTTGCGGAGAAAATAAAATATAGACAAATAGGTAAGATCAAATAAAATAAATAAAGAAATGAAAAAAATTCAAAAGCGGTTCAAAAGCTCATTTCAACAGCGGCTTTATTTCTTATGGGTCATCGTATTCCATCTAAACGGTATTAATGAGGACTGCGTTCGATGGAATGCGGAGATAACATGGTGTGGCGTTTGTTAACCCTACTCTTGTAGTGACCTTCGTGATAGCCTTTTCAGACCCTTTTTAGTAGAAGAATACCAATATGTTTTGTCAAGTCATGATCTGTGCATCCTTCTCATTTCCCCTATTTAAAGGCAGATTTACCCACTAACCAAACAGATAACAATGGATTACCGTTTTTAGCGTCTGTGGAAGTCTTCAACTGAACTTCTGCTTCCACTAAGCCTGGAGAAGAATCTGGTGCGGATCCATAGAGGGCTGGGCAGCGGTTTCGACAGGCACAGTAGTGTTTAATGGAAAAAATCTGATTGCATAAATATAAAGATTAAAGTTAATGAATTGATTTCCACTATTATCTAGTAATGCAAAAACATAAATAGCACAAAAATAATCTGAATGTTTGGGGTATCTAGGATGGGATGGGGTGGTATTGAAAGTATTAAGTTTTGTGGAGTTCCAATTTCCAAGCCTTTTATCCAATCCGCAATCCCTGCTATCGTAAATTAAAATCCTTTTAACCAGCTCGAGGAGACCCAGTTCTGATAAGATTACTCATTTAGAGTCCTAAAAGTTTAAAACTAAACATTCCTAAATAAAAGCTATGAGTGTATTTGGTCGTGAAGTATAATTGTCCAACTGCGTTCAAAAGATGAAGAAGCAACTGATCTTATCACATCTTAGAAGTAATGCATGTACACCCTTAAATCCACATTCTATAGGGCTGCAAATACACGTACAATAAAGTACGCGTGTAAAGTACTGAAGTTTAAGTAGGAAAGGAGAGGTGTTATGAGGAGATATACTAACATAGTTGTCTTCATCCACGATCTCAAAATCTGGCTCTGAAGCTGACTCATCGCAAAGGAACACCACTCTAGAATGTGGATTATCTATGCTGGGATCGCTGGAAAGCAAAGGATTTAAAAAAATTCTAAAATTTGACCTAGCTATAAGAGACATGATATTTTTTGCCTATTCACCATATGTTTAGGAAGGCAGTTTGATCAAATTTATCCATATAAATGTAACCAACCCTGGTAAAGCTGTTTTAATGAGACATGTCACATCCACATGAATTGACAGGAAAATGTCATGATCATTTTTTCGCGCACGCACAACTTTGGTTGGTCGAAAATGTCCACTGATTTTCTTTTCTGGCACACGTCAGGTTTCTCAAGGGTTACATGTTATTTATTCTCTCCCCGAAATGCAGAGGAGGGTTGCCTGGCAACAGTTTGCGCATCGGAAACTGTAAATATAATTATTGTCGATGTACGGTATTCACATGGATTCCGGGTCAAGATGTGAATTACTATGATTTGTGATATCAGAAAGTCTTTGACCTTTAGTCAAAAAACAAGCTTAACAGAATTAATTTCATGGTAAGATATCGAAACACAGCTTACTTAGTCTTATACACCAGCTCTATCTGTCCCTCTTGATTTATCTGACACATGATGTCTTTCTGCAAACCAACCTCAAAGTACTCACGTGGTTTCTCAATCTCGGCGTATTTGCAAATCTGAAGTGGTCGAAAGGACACTTTATTTCCAAGAATCAATCATAAGCATAAAAATATAGTTCTTTTTCAATAATTAAAATCATCAAATCATCAAAAGACTTTCCCAAAATGACTATGTCATAATGGAATGAGCAATTATTCAAAGTATGAAGTTGCTATATAATTGTATTAAGTAACGTTAAATGAAAATACTGTATTCATAAGGCAACAACAGGTAGTTAAAAAGGAAGATATGCAAAAGAAGAGGCAGGAAGAACTACACTTAGAACACTAGAAAACTGCATTTAGAGGAAGCAACAACAGAAACCGTGAAAATAATAAAAATATCAGCAAAATAAAATGGAAAAACAGAAAAAAAATAAACAAAAGCAAAATTGCGATAAAAGCAGTGGCAAAAGCGTCTAGAGGAGAAATCATCCAAAACTCATGGGATAAACTCATGGGATAAACTCACAGCAACATCTCGACATATTTTGTGAGGATCGGCATCAGGATCATGTTCTCCCACATCTACAGGTGTACAAGGATTGTACGTGTATCGCCAACCAGGATATTTCTTGCCAGGAATCAAAAATCTATTTTAATAACATTGAAAAGAAACCAACTGGATCACACTATCATGGTGTTGCTGAACTCAGTAAGCATGAGCTGTCTCCCGAAATACATGGGCAAAACTGAGGTCCAGTATCTACTTGATTTTAACAGGATATCATCAGCTAAAAAACTTAAGATATTTTGGTTTAATCAAATGAGTCGATAATGTAGATAGGCCATCGTAAAGAGTTTCTAAAGCTGACATTTGAGTTTTGGTTCTTCGTCAGAGCGAATGACGAAGGGCTAACGCGCGAAGCGTCAGCCTAAGAAACTCATTTCGGTGACCAATATGAACATTCCAACCGTGAACTTTCGATCGTAGAACCTTGTGTACCTTGGTTTCCCGTCTGTTCTACGCAGCGGCATCAAGCTGTAAATTCCTCCATCGAATGTCTTACAGGTACAGTTGTTGACTATAGTAATACCCTGGCCAGTACAGTCATTGATACACCATAATAGAATGAGTCCTAAAAACTGTTTGATATTCATTTCAGCCTGGAGGAGATTAATCGAGGAGTTAAGTTAAACAGACTGTATCAAAGCCGATTCAATTTAGAAAGGACGGTACATTGGAATTGAAAAGCAGTCATTGTGAAAAGAAATCTTTCAACTTCAGTTTACGTTTGCAGTCTCGTGATTATCAGCAAAATTCTCAGAATTAGCCTAGATGTCAAATTGTTCATACTTGCGCAGTAACTGAACGATTGCGAAACTTCTCGTCGAACCGACTCCATCGCGTACATGTAGAGTGGCAAACACATGTTTCGCAAATCGTAACCTTTCCGATGTATATTCAACAAACGTTTTGGTTTCTTCATCGTGCAAAGTTGAGTATTTTAAAACTATTGCACAGAGAATCAAAAATTCCCAACAGGAAATCGAAGATGTGCCTAAACTTGTATCTTTCTGCCGGTTCAACTAACAAACTTGAAATGGATGTATGAGACTGCGAAGGCCTTACCTAGAATTTTAAACGATCTGTGTAGCGACTTTTGCGCGCTGTTTAGTGCAAATTTTATCAATCCAGAGCAGTTAAATACAACTAGAGAACTAGTAAGTTAGATTCATCTGTCAGGAACACGAGACAAAATAAAAGATATATTCCCGCCGCAGAGATCCCACTCGAAGGAAAGGCTTCTAGGCAAGTTCTTAAGTATTAATATCTTACTTTGAAGTGAATCTTGGCTTTCCAAACTCGTCACTGAATTTTGAAATTTCCGGAAATTTCCTAAAAGCCTGCTCCCAAACGATGTCACGCTCAGTGTCACTGTAAATGAGGTCATTATTTATTCTCTGAAATTCCGGATTTTGTTTCTCACATGACGACCCATCAGTCAACAGATCAGTTCTGGAAATGATATCAGAATGTAACCATCATTATATTTAAAAGGGTTATCACTCCACTGAAGAATGATTGTGTCAAATGTCAAAAGTGATTGCTTGCGAAGAATATATCGACAATGGCCACCTCTTGATCACAAGATGATTTGAGAGCGCAACGAGGAAGGTTAGTGACGTTTGCTAATAACGGTCTTTTATAGAATTATCCTTCTGTTCATTGTTTGATTTGGTTAATAACCTTTAAAGTCACACTAGGTGGCTCGTCACGCGCTCTTAAGTGTAATTCAATATATTTGATAAAAGGCCCTTTGGTAAGCACGGTAGTTTGGAAAACATCGAATGCCTGAATTCGGAACCGGAACCGGAATACTCGGAATACCCGGAATTCCCGGAATGACTGAAAAATAATAAATTTTAAAAAAAATAGAAGTAAACTAATAAATAAATAAATAAGAATATTGATGATTAAAACTAATGATAAGTTCACAGCCTAATTAAATAATTTAATACGAAATTTTTCTCTGAGGGTCCCCCCCCCCAAAAAAAACACTTATTGGCACTGTTCATGGAGATGTACGTATTAGAATTAAAAAAGGTCTGCGTCAGGCCAGTGGCCCATACAGCCTAAGCGACGAAATATTTCTGCTCTCCCTTCCCCCTGGTTGGGATGCTAGTCCATCACATGGTTACTCCTTGTTTTAAATTCGCCTCCACCCGTTTACACACATGTAGAATGTCTAGGGCGCTATGACCGTTAGGCCGCCACGCTTTTCCAGCCGAAACCATTGCAGAAGACTAAACAAATGCAATATTTTCAATTAGTTTAATAGTTCAATTGTAAAAAGCTCCGAACTATTACAAATTAATACTCTACCTTAAATAAATATTAACCACACATTGGGAGCTATCCCCTTATCCCCTTTACTCCATGGGAAGTTTCGTTTTCAGAATTTTCGAAGTTTCAATTCTCAGAATTAGCCTAGATGTCAATTTGTTCCATACTTGCGCAATAACCGGACGATTGTGAAACTTCTCGTCGAACAGACTCCATCGCTTAAGTAGAATGACAAACACATGTTCTGCAAATAGTTACCTTTCCGATCTACATTTACTATTCGAGAAAAGTTTTGGTTTATTCATCGTGCAAGTTGAGTATTTTAGAACTATTACACATGTTTATTTTTACTGATTCAACCACCAAACTTGAAATGGAAGTACAGATTGCGAGGGTCTTAAGTAGAATTTTAAAGATCCGTGTATCGACTTTTGCGGGTTTTAAATAAAAAAGATTAGATATCCAGCGCATTTAATTGCTACCAGACAACCAATGAGTTAGATTCATCCGTCAGGAACACGAGAATAAAGCCCTCTCCCAAACGGTGTCACACTCGATGTCACTGTAAACGAGATCAATATTTTTTTTCTCGGAAATTCCGGATGATGTTTTTCACATGACGACCCATCAGCCGACAGATCATTTCTCGGAATGATATCAGAATGTGACGATCATTTAATAGGGTTATTTCTCAGAGATCAAATAATGAATTTTTTTCGTAAGCAAAATGCCAAAAGTGATTGTTTGCGAAGAATACATCAGCAATAGCCACTACTTGTTCGCCAGATGATTTGACGGGGCAACGAGGAGAAAGTCAAATAATTTGGTAAGCTCTTTTTCTATCATTGAAAAGTTTCCCTTGATAAACGTACTTTTACGGGTCAAAAATGTAAACAGAAGCTTGGTGTCACTGGACTCAAGAGTCGTCTATAATTACATTGTTTTTACACTGTTTTTATCTTATGTGCCTCAACATGTTTGCCTTCATAAAACTAGCATTAATTGTTCTGCGTTCTTGATAAAATTACCCTAATCGCCATTTTATCGTCAATGCTTCAAAATGATTCACGATTCTCGGTTTAGAAGGGTGATTTCGCTAAACCCACTTCTGCGTTTTATATCGTGATACATTGTTGCCTACCTTAATTAGAATCATTATAGTCTGCAGCGTTTCCAGTAATCATTTACTAAATAAGGTCACAGTCCACTAAGTCTCCAATACAGTAACCTTACTAACATTCGATTTACCGCTTCTTGATACCGATCTGAAGATTGATTTGTTGAGGTAAACTTGAGCATTCTTAAGATTAGTGTTGGTTAACTTAACTGAGTATTCTAATTCCGGTCTTGTGATGTCTAATAAGCCATAAACTCTGGGTAGAGCGGAAGTTGATCATGTGATGACTATTCCACTAAAAACCTTGTATCTGGCTATACAGTGATGTTTCCGTCTCGGATAAGGGGCCAGCCAAAACAAGAGTCAGAATTGTTCTCTTTGGAAAAGCTTTTGTCCGCGACAAAGTGGTAGAGATCTATTTCTACACGATAAAGACATACAAAAACACTCAAGGTTTGTGCGATTCTATCATTCAGCATTGTTGAATAACATTTAATGTTTGTAGAGTGAACCGTGCATTCTCTGACGCTAAACGGAAGCACTGAACTGATTTATGGCCTGTTTGAATTTTCTTTTGTCAACAGAATTCAATCTCTGTGTAAATTTGTTCGGCAAGAGTATAAGATAAAAAAAACTCATATAAAATAGCAATTACAGCGCTAAAGGATGATATTTCAGGTCTGGTAAGTGTATCATGGAGATTCCAAGAAAAACCAAGGCCGTGATATTGATCAATTTGTGTAGATTTTATCCATGGAAACCAAACATTAGCTATTTATCGTGCCGAGGATGTTCACAGTCTAACGTTCTTTAAATTATCACTAAACACTAAACAAGTCATTTTAAGCACTAGACAAGTCATTTTCAAATATCTGTTGTGTTCAGAGAAAACCTTCAAAAAATTTTTCCGAGCTATTACGAGTGCAATATATAGGGACGGTTCAAGAGTCTAAAAGAACAATGACAGAGAAAAGGTACATTGTTAAGAACGTGAGGCCCTGAATTGGCAAGGCCCTACAACTTCGAATTCCTAAGAGCTGGGCTTTTAAAATATGTAACTCCGTTCCTTCAGCGACATACTATCTCAAGTATAAATCTACCTGACTTCAGATTCATTTACGAATTTCAGGTTATTCACACAGTGTTATGCATGATGTCTTGATAGATTCTCTTCCTTCTTTAGGCTAAGATGCAGAACAAATACCTATTACGATTGGTTTTTTTGTGGTGGATGAACGGATGCATCGCCCAGAACATTCAAACAATCAACAACTGCACGTGTCAGACATCTAATGGTAGCTTTTACAGCCTGTGGCCCTTCAAAGGAATAAAAAAACCACGGTATGTCAAGTTTTTTTGCAGTGCTTTCGATCGTGTGTTTTTTTTTTCGAAGTGAAGATGAAACGATGTTTGTAACGGGATGTTCATCCTCCTTACCAGGGATAATATTGAATAATATCGGTCATAATCATGGAGAATGGCGTTCATGATCATGAATAGTTCTCAAGCTGATCACAGAAAATTCATTTATTTGCACGGTGATCCGTCCGTTCAGTTGAGTAGTTGCTCTGTCCAATATTATTTTCAAAAGGGGGGAAGGGGGGGGGAAGGGGGGAAGGGAGGAGGAATCACGAGGGGTTCTTAATAATCATGTGACGTCCCCGTCTTTTTCAATAAAAGAGATGATGCAGAAAGTTGAAAACAGTCTGGTATGCCTCCGAATGAGAGTAGGGTTTTTGAAGTATAAGCCTCCCTCCCGAATAACACTCTTGTGCTTATGTTCTAATAGTTTTTTTTTTCTGGACGATAGCTTTCCTTATGTTCCTGGAAAGAAGTACAAGGACTGGTTGTATGCTTACAACCCTTGTACTTCTATGACATTTGACCGAGATGATCCAGATCCTAAAACATTATGTCATGATATCGGAGTAAGTTCATCAGACAAACTCTCATTTCTTAACTTTTACATTGTTATGTTGTCATTGCTTTTGTTTTGTTATGTTTATTGCTTCCTGTTTCCGATAATTCTGGCAAGTCAGCATTACCAAGGTATGTTTGGAAAATTTTTTTTTCTGGGTAAATGTGTTTATTTTCTTTTACATTTTAGCACCTTTTATAGAAATTCCAATTTGAAACGACAGGAAGCTAATTGTTATTGATGAATTTCAATTAGATATGTCAATATGCTAAAGTCGAAAAACCGCGGGAATACCATCAAGTTGGTGTGCAAACTGGGGTCACATGTGCACTAAACAAAGAAGGACAGATTGAGCTGGTTTATAAAACAAAGTAGGTATTTTTTTTCAATCAAATGGAAGCCCTCTCTTATGTTTAAATTGTCTTTTAGGCGCCATTTTCAATTCAATTATTTCAAAGCTAAGGGTTGCTATATCCTCAGCCCGACATACCAGCCCTCTAAAGGGTTTTTTTTTATTGAACCAGGTAGCTTGTGATCGAAGACTCTTCTTCAAGCGTTCAAAATATCTGACTTAAATTTGTTTTAACCAGTTTAGTAGAAAAAACAAAATTAACATTGACGCATATCATTGCAGAGATAAAACTATCGACCCCAAATATTCAACAGTACAGCTTATCTGTGAAGAGACTGCTCAATTCCCAAGCTTCGAACCCAAGGATGAAGATAACTATGTTAGTAAGACTTCTCATTGTTGGTTTCTGGTGATTTTTGCTTCCGTTTCTGTTTATTCATACTGTGGAAAGGAATGTGACTCCCTCCATTCTTAGCTTTTATAGGGGGGGGGAGGGAGGGGTTGAGGGTTTGGGAAGGGAGGGAATATTTTGAGTTTTTAGACGGTTCTGGTTGACTATTAATCTCTAGGAAATCTGAAAACTAAAAGAGAAACTGCATCTAGCTAGAACTGGTTTCAAATTCTATGATAGAATTTACGAACAAATTAGAATCTTAAATCTCACAGATATGGTGATTTATGTGTTTTGAAGTGATATGTAATTTTACTAAACAATTTTACTATGTCTCGAAAATATGAAAACCAGAAATTTGACAGCTAGAAAGAGAGTGTCCACTCCATTGCAACTAATCACGATGGTGATTTTATAGTAATGGATGAACATGAATGTGCTGCAACATGAAAATAAGAAATGATTCAGTGACTGGGGAAATACTCTCCTTCCAATTTCCTTGCGCGGCTTCACCGCTAACTTCTGCTGCACTGCCTCCTAGAACTCTCACAAATCAGAATATAGAAGGGATTTTCCTGCACTTTTGATGGTTGACGGCGTCTTTTTTATTCTTGCCTATTTGACAATGTACCTTTATCCCACTAAGATGCTCTGTAATGTATAACTGAGAGCACAGTGCGATAATACCTTCCAATTCCTTTCAGCACGAAGTGTTAAACTCTATATTATATACATATTAATAAATTTGCAAAATATTTTTCTAACCCCAACTTCCCCTTCTGTCATCAGACTACAGGAACGATATCTTATTTTCTCTTTAAGTGTTCTTTTTCAATCAGTTTTGGAATGAAGTCTATGACTAAATATTAAATAAACTTTTGTAGTTGCGAAAGCCTCTAGCTCGCCAGAATATCCTGAGATGATTTTAGGTATCTTAAAGGAGGAGATGGATGTGCTAAATAATATACTTATCTTAGGTAATACGTCCTTGTGGAGTTGCCGGTGCACAGAAACA
Source organism: Stylophora pistillata (assembly GCF_964205215.1). Lineage (NCBI taxonomy): Eukaryota > Metazoa > Cnidaria > Anthozoa > Scleractinia > Pocilloporidae > Stylophora > Stylophora pistillata. The sequence continues at coordinate 22,817,003 of NC_142526.1, read as the reverse complement.
AAAACATGTTTAAGCCAATTAAAAGAGTTTCTTTTTAACTTAATAGAAAACTAAAAAGTATATTTCTTTTAAATCTAATAATATAAAGTGGTTTAGGAAGAAATGGAGAATGTTTGTAAAAGCTAATCTTATAATCAACCAGGTCCACAACTACGTGAATACGATAAGCTTCATTTGGTACAATAATATATTAATTTACTTCTTGTAATTAAATAAGTACTTTGTGAACCATTTTCTAACTTGTAATTGAGAAATAGCTTTGTGAACTGATCATCAGCAGTCATATTCAACTTGTTCATTAAAAGTCGTTCTTGTAAACATAAAAACGATTCAGAATTTCGGTTAAAAAGTCGCCCTAACCATTATCTTTATCAGTGGTTTCATGTTGTCCCGCTCCACAGATATTCACCATAAAAACCAGGTGTGCTTGTCCAGATCAATGTTGGCCACCTGTGCCTGAGCCAACAACACCTGAGCCTATTACACCTACTAGTGTTGTTCCAAGCCCAATGACTGTAATCCCAACGACAACTTCAAATTCGACAATACCTAGTCCTAAAGGTAATTACTAAGATTTTTGGAGTTGGTGCACGAACAGTTTTTTAAAATGTCTCTTATCAAACAACTGACTACATTGTTGGGGGAAAGGATGGCGAGGAGGTTAGGGGAGAGAATGGGAAGAAGGGTTTTGTTTGGACATTGACTCTATGAACGGATTGTGTAATTGTCCGCAAATCCAGAAAATAAAAATTCCAGATAAAAATTTTGGTATATATGTTGGCGCTCGCAAATCTTCACGAGAAAGACCACATTATTTCCTTGTAACACCTGACGAATATAAGCTGTAGTCACCATTTAAATGATATACCGTCAATTCAGTCAGACCTGGAGTGCTTTTAGTGGTAGGGAGAATATATTCATTGTCAGTTACATTGTACACCATCGATCATTTTTATTTGTCAGTAACTCATCGATCTTTTGCTTAATGCAACGAAAATAAGTCTAAACTGTAAACTTGGGATGTCTTTTAGCTTTGCTTTTACTCAATCGCAGACACGTCACCACCTCAAAGCCACTACTGGAATTTTGTGGGGAAAACACGTATTTTCACCGGAATCGAAAAACTTTTGTTGATTGAGTTCGCTCTATTGCATTTAAAAACTCAGTTGCACATGTGCTCATACCATAAATTTGAGGAAAAGTTCTATGCCTTCGAAATTTCAATCTGAATTGAATAAAAACCTTAATTAAGTTTCAGATTCAAGGTCGTTTAATTGGAAACTGTGCATCCTAATACCGAGTCTTGCAGTACTTTTAGTCATCATGATTTGTTGCTTGTGGAGGCATATTGGTGCTGTTAAGGAGGCCCTGAGGTGCAGATGCTGGCGCTGTTGTGGAGGGTACCAGGAGCCAGGCAAAGAGGTACATAGCAACGAATTTGGAGATACAGAGAAAACTTACCTTTTCAAAAACAAACCAAAAGATAGGGCCGTTGAACATGAAGACAAACTGGCCAAGCCCCTTCAAGAGGAAGACATTGGAGAAAAGACTCAAACTGTTGGAAAAGATAACGTTTTATCACGAGTCTTGTAAAAACATCAAATCAGGTGTTGGGTCGTCATCTTGATCTTGGTAATTCGCATATCAAAGTTCCTCCCTCAAAAGAACTTGCGCTCGGTATCATATTGAACAATTATTTCACGAGTGCGTGTTTGATATGAGATGATAGATATGCAACACGGACCGTAGGTGGGGCCCAGTTGGCTAAAATCATTTCATATCGAAAGGCGAGATTGGATTTATTTTAATATTAAACGCCCTAAAAGATATTATAGATAAATTTTACCGACTTTACCAATTTTTAGCTTCGTTTTAATTAAAATTTTGCGCTGATGCTTACAGTTACTATATTTGTAGAGCATGGTATAATTAAGAATTGTTTCACGCTTAGCATGCGTATGTAGAGTTATAGATGCACGCGGGGAGTTTGGAGAACACGAGAGAAACGTAAGAGTTGCTCGAGGCTGCGCCTCGAGCAACTCTAGCTTCTTGAGTGCTCTCCAAACTTCCCAAGTGCATCCATAACTCGATATACGCATAGCTAAAAGCATGAAACGATTCTTTTATAACATACGACAACAATTTGGGCTCTGAAAGACGTTTTATTTTTTTACTATTACAAAGTTCTCACAATGCAGTACAAAGGCGCTCATTGGCTGGCTATAAACACGCCACAATCACTTCAGCGACAGTTGAACGGAACGCTTCATCTAATTTCTAAAATTGTAAATGCAAAAGTCGTTTCTTCGAAAGTGAGTGAATTTTTTTAAACAAAGTCAAACTCCTCGATGAAAGTGTAACCAAACAAAGTCAAAGTATACAAGTTAAACAAGTTACACAAGTTACACAAGTTAAACAAGCTTGGTTAGTAAAAGTCAAAGACCAGAAGTAGTGGGATTTGCATTTTTGAAACGATGTTCACATTGCCGTGTACAGAGCAGTTATTGCCGAAAGCCAAAGAAAAGTTTGGTTGGTCTTCCATTTACTGATATCGCTTTCCGAAACTTTGACCTAGGGAACTTACACGACGGAAATTTTGCAGTTAATTTAAAACTGCACACGTCATTTTATTGAGCACGGCCGTGCGTACATGAAGATTTTGTTCATGGTGACGCAATAGGAATTAGATAGGACTAGCGCGCGCGCTATGTTATTTAACAATTATTCGCCAAAGGTGAGGTGAATATCGTCGAATAATCCCCGAGACGAAGTCGAGGGGATTATTCGACAATATCCACCGAACCTGAAGCGAATAATTGTTTTAGTATAATTTCAGGGCTGAACAACAGAGAAATTTCTAAAATCATAACATTTTAGTAACATTTATTAACATTTTATTTTAACATTTTATATAAACCGCGTGGAGCGGTTTATATAGTGTCATATAAGGAACCGCTCGACCAATCAGATTGCTGGAACTCTTTGCTCAGCTCTGAAATTATACTTAAATGGCTTATAACCCATGTTAGCTAAGCCAATGAAAACTCTTGAATTGCATTATCCAAAGATCCAGTTTTCAATAAAAGTTTTAAACACATGAACCTTGCCATTCATTGCTTGAAAAGGAACTTTAACATTTTTAAAGGGTGCATGTAATGATACAACAACTATCAATAAAATTGTCCCCAGTATTACCTTGTGCACCACTGTATATTCCTTTTTCGGTGATATCTGATAAAATAATTAACAACTTTGCACCGAGGTGATGATGGCTAGTGTGGATATTTACTGAGCAGCAAGGCGGCGCGGTAAATATCCACCGTTAGCCACCGCCGACACTGAGATAAATAGTTGTTTAATCATATACTAAAACAGTGAGATACCATACCACAAAATCTAATTTTAACGCATCTTTTCCTGCAATTATAACAATACTTTTGGTGCGATGCTATTGGGAGGTGAATAGTCAACCATTATTCACCGAAGTGGAGGTAAATAGTGATCCGATATTGAGGTGAATTAGCTGTTTCGGCATATACCGCACAGAAACTGAAATCTCACGTATAAATGTGCCTGACTTCAGGTTCATCTACGAAATTCAGGTTATTTACGCAATGTTATTCATGTTGTCTTGATAGATTCTCTTCTTTCTTTAGGCTAAGATGCAGACCAAATACCTAATGCGATTGGTTTTTTTGTGGTGGATGAACGGTTGCATTGCCCAGAACATTAAAAAAATCAACAACTGCACGTGTCAGATATCTAACGGTAGCTTTTACAGCCAATGGCCCTTCAGAGCAGAGTTAATAGAGGGAACCATCTATTAACTCTGTTCAGAGGAATAGAAAAGCCATTGTCTACACCGAATGCAAATATGGCGTCCAATTTGAATTGCCATTGTTCTGGACTGCCTAGCCTCGTCTTCACGTGGAAATACAAAAGGATTATTACATGTGTGAGAGGCTAGTCAGTCCAGAACAATGGCAACTCAAATTGGACGCCATATTTGCATTCGGGGTATGTCAAGTTTTTTCAATTGCGTTCGATCGTGTTTCGTTTAAGAGAAAATGAAACAATGTTTGTAGCGGGATGTTCATCCTTCTTATCAGGGATAAAATTGAACAATATCGGTCATAATTATGGCAACGTCCCTCGTTGCCAATAAAAGACATAAAGCAGAATGATGAAAGCAACCTGGCATGCCTCCGAATGAGAGTAGGGTTTTAGAATAGATCTCCCTCCTAAATAAAAGCATTGTACATATGTTCTTATAATTAATTTTTTGTCTGGACAATAGCTTTTTTGATGTTCCTGGAAAGTGTAAGTGGTTGTATGCTTAAAATCCTTGTACTTCTATAACATTTGGGCAAGATGATCCACATGCTAAAAAAATATGTTATGATATCGGAGTAAGTTCATAACTCATCCTTTAATTTTAAACTTTAACAGTGTTATGTTGTCATTGTTTTCATTCTGTTATGTTTATATTTTCCTGTTTCAGCAAGTCAGAAATGATGAGTTAATGTTTTGCAAGTATACTTCGCTGATTTTTCTTTCACATCTACACATCTTTTACAGAAAGTTTACTTTGAAACTACAGATAACTAATTGTTATTGTTGAATTTTAACTAGATATGTAAATATCCTGAAATAGAAAAACCGCGTTATTACCTTCAAGCTGGTTTGCAGACAGGGGTTTAATGTGCACTAAACGGAGAAGGACAGATTGAGCTGGTGTTTAAAACAAAGTAGGTATTTTTTGCTAAAAATGCAAGTCTTCTCTTGTATTGAAATTTTCGGTGAGGCGCCATTTTATATTTTTCTCTGTTAAGGCTTGGGGTTGCTACATTATCGGCCAACTTACTAGTCCCCCCTTTTTTATTCATCGAATGAGGTAACTCTTGATCGAAAAATCTTCTTCAAGCGTTTAAAATCTCTGACATAAACTTGACATTACCAATTTAGTAGAAAAAAACAAGATTCAAGAGTAGTTAACATCTACACATATCATTGCAGGGAAAGCTCCATCACCTCTACACATTCAAAGGTACAGCTGACGAGACGACTCACTATCTAAGCTTCGAACCCAAGGATGAAGGTAAATATGTTAGTAAGACTTGCCATTGTCGGTTACCGGTAACTGTTCTTTTTTTTTTTTTTCGTTCTTGTTTGTTTATACTTTGTAAAGGGATGTAACCCTCTATTCTTGGCATTTATTAGGGAAGGGGGGAGGAGGGAGGGAATCTGCAGAGTTTTTAAGACGATTATGGTTGACTATTGAACTCCAGGAAATTTGACAAAGAAACTGAATCTAGATACAGAATCTAGATATTAAAGAAACTGAATCTAGATACGCTAACAAATTCTAAGGTGGAAATTACGAACCAATTAGAGTCATAAAATTCACAATTATAATAATTCATGTGTTTCAAAATGATATGTAGTTTTTACCATAGAGTTTTACCATATCTTGAAGAGATGAAAGCCACAAATTTTACAGCCAGTAAGAGAGTATCCACTTTATTGCGGCTAATCATGATGGTGATTTCGCAGTAATTTTGAACATGAAGGTGGGGCAGCATGAAAATAAGAAATGATTCAGTGACTGGGGAAATGCTCTCCTTCCATTCTTTGTGCGGCATCACCGCTGATTTTTGACGCACTGCCTCCTGGCACTCTCACAAATCAGCTGGTGTCATTAACAGAATCTAGTGAGGGATCTTCCATTTTGATTGCTGATGGCGTTTTTTTTTCCTGCCTATTTGACAATGGACCTTTAGCCCACTAAGATGCTCTGTAAAGTATAACCGAGAGCACAATGTGATAATGCCTTACAATTCCTTTCAGTACAAAGTGTTAAACTCTATATTATGTACAAATTAATAACTTAAGCTATATTCCTGACCCCAACTGCTCCTTCTGTCATCAGACTACAGGAATGATATCTCATATTCTCTTTAAGTGTTCTTTTTCAATAAGTTTTGGAATGAAGTCTATGACTAAATATTAAGTAAACTTTTTTAGTTGCGAAAGCCTCTTACCAGAATATCGAGTGACATGATTTTAGGAATCTTAAAGGAGGAGAGGGATGTGCCGAACTATGAACTTACCTTAGGCAACGTTCTTGTGGAGTTGCCGATGCAAAGAAACAAAAACATATTTGAGCCACTTTAAAGAGTTTTTTTTTTTTTAACTAAATTTAGAACTCCAAGGTATATTTCTTTTAAATCTAATAATATAAAGTTGTTTAGTAAAAGTGAAGAATGATTGTGAAAGCCAATCTTATAACCAACTAAGTCCACAATTACGTGAACTTGATGAGCTTCATTTGGTACAATAATTTGTATACTGATTTACTTCTTGTAACTGGATAAGTGCTTTGTAAACCATTGTCTGACTTAAGTTAGTTTCATGTATCAATATATTTCATATATTGATATTGTTAGCATAAAATTGTTGTTGTGTTACTTTTTTACTTCTTGTAATCGAGCAATAGCTTTGTGAACTGACCATCAGCAGTCATGCTGTTAATTAAATGTCCTTATTTTTACATAAAAACGATGTAAAATTTCGGTTAAAAAGTCGTACTGACCATTATCTCTACCAGTGGTTTCATGTTATTCCACTCCACAGATATTCACCATAAAAACCAGGTGTGCTTGTCCAGATCAATGTTGGCCTCCTGAGCCTGAGCCTTCTACACCTACTAGTGTTGTTCCAAGCCTAACGACTGTAATCCCAACGACAACTTCAAATTCAACAATACCTAGTCCTAAAGGTATAATTACTAAGATTTTTGGAGTTAGTGCACGAACAGTTTCTTTGAATGTCTCTTCCCAAAAAACTTACTACATTGTTAGCGGAAAGGAAGGGGAGAGAGGGAAGAGGATAGGGGAGAGGATTTGTTTGGAAAGCAGCTATATAAACGGATTGTGTCATTGTCCATAATTCTAGAAAACAAAAATCCAAGATAAAAATTTTGCTATGTTGGCGCTTGTCAATCTTCACAAGAAAGACCACATTATTTCCTTGTAACATTTGACGAATATAAACTTTAGGCACCATTAGACTGATATACCGTCAATTCAGTCAGACTTGGGATGCTCTTAGTGGTACGGAGAATGTGTTCATGGTCAGTTACACTTTTATTTTTATTTGTCAGTAACTTATCGATCTTATGCTTAATGCAACAAAGAGAAACCTCAACTGTGAACTTAGGAGTGTCATTTAACATTGCTTTTGCTCAATCGCAGACACGTCACCACCTCAAAGCCATCATTGGAATTTTGTGGGAAAGGTATACGGATTTTCACCGGAATCGGCAAAGCTTTTTTTGATTGAGTTCGTTCTAGTTGCATTTAAAAACTTAGTTGCACATGTGCTCTACCATATGTCAAAACATTTATAAATTCGAGGAAAAGTTTTTACGCCTTCGAAATTTCGATCTCAATTGAATAAAAACATGTTTTAATTTTCAGATTCAAAGTCGTTTAACTGGAAACTGTACATCTTAATACGGAGACTTGCAGTAATTCTCGTCCTTATGATTTGTTGTTGTTGGTGCCTGTGGAGGGATATTGCTGCTGTTAAAGAGGCCCTGAGGTACAGACGCTGCCACTGTTGTGGAAAGTACCAGGAACCACTCACAGAGGTAGATAGCGGCGAAGTTGGAAATAAGGAGGAAGCTAAACTTATTAAAACAAACCGAGAGATAAGGCTGTTGAACACGAGGATTTTGAAGGAAAAAAGAAACTGGTCGAGCCAGTTCAAGAGGAAGACATGGGAGACAAGACTCAAACTGTTGGAAAAGGTAACGTTTTATCACTATTCTTCTAAAAATATCAAACCTCTAGATCAGGTGTTGGGTCATCATCTTGATCAAAATGTGATCTTACTTATTGGTAATTCGCACATCCAAGTTCCTCCCTCAAAACAAATTGCGCCCGGTATCATACTGAACAGTTATTCCACGAGTGCGTGTTGGATGTGAGATGATAGATATCCAACGATGACCGTTTGTAGGGCCCAGTTGGCTAAAAGTATTTCATATCGAAAGGCGCGAGTGGATTACTTTTAATATTAAACGCCCTAAAAGATAAATATAGATAAATTTTAACGACGTTATCAATTTTTTTAGCTTCGTTTTAATTAAAATTTTGAACTGACGCTTTCACTTACCATATTTGAAAAAACCGACACACACCGACAGATTACTAGACGAGTCATCCTACACCCCTACATCACACAAAGCCACAACAATCAGAACTCTAACACAACGCGCACAACTAGTATGCGAGTCGACAGACAGCTTATCCGACGAGAACAAATACCTTCACCGTGTTTTTACGAAGAACAACTACAACAACGACTTCATCCGACGAAACACTCGCCGACCCACTACCACTACCGAAACAAATGACACCGCAACCCCTACGACTACAGCGACCATACCGTACATAAAAGGCATGTCTGAAAACCTCTCGCGCATCTTACTACCCTTCAATATCCGCGTCGCCCACAAACCCATCACCACACTACATCAGTTACTAACCAACGTTAAAGACGAAGACGAACCGAGGAACAGAAAGGGAACTATTTATAAGATCAATTGTTCCGACGCCAAGCCTCCTGTATCGGTGAGACTGGCAGAAACGTCACAACAAGACTGACTGAACACAGACGGGCGACGAGGAAAGGTGATGTCAGCAATCACATTGCTGAACACCATCGACTTACCAACCACAACATTGACTGGGACTCTGCGCAATGCCTAACCTACAGCACTGACTATTTTCAACAACTGACTCTGGAAAGCTGGTTTACTAACTTAGAACAGACTCTCCTAAACAGATGTCAACAACTACCCACTCCATACAAACGACTCATTCACGACATAAACATCACAAACGACCGAAAAAGAACGACCTAACTTTACCGACAGATCGAAACAGACCAATCACGACCGACTTACGTCACTTGAGTCTTACAGCCAATAACAAAAAAGCAAAACCAACCGATCATTTCACACGAACTGGAATAAGAACATTCTACTGACAACAATAATTCCCTTGACTCTGATGATGACTTCCGCACAGGTTGTCGAAACGCCAGTCACTACCACCGACAACAGTCCTTCTCAGGACTACACTCACCCGGACGATCAGACTACACCTTCACATGTTACCCCCGGGTTCAAGCCATTTACTGCTTTAAATTTGTAATTAAAAAAAAGTCAAACCTCTAGATCAGGTTCGGTTGTCATTTCAATCAAAATGTGATTTTACTAGTAATTCGCCCATCAAAGTTTCCCCCTCAAAACAAATTGCGCTCGATATCATATTAAACAATTATTTTGTTTGTTAGGTATGAGATGATAGATAGTAGGTAGGGCCAAGTTACCTAAAATCATTTCATATCCAACAAGCGCGAGTGGATTAAATGTTATATTTAAAACGCCCCAAAATATGAATAAATCTTCCCAACATTATTAAATGTTTTAGCTGCGTTTTAATTTTGAGCCGACGCGTACACTTGCCATATTCGTAGAACATGGTATAATGGCTCATAACCCATAATGGCTAAGCCAATGAAAACCTTTGAGTTACATTATCCATTGATCCAGTTTTTAATAAAAAGTTTTAAACACAGAACCCTTGCCACTCAATGTTTGAAAAGGAACTGAATTTTTGACGTGCGATTTTGTCTATTCGGCTGCTCGGAGGTGAATACTGAGTACTTGTTAGTCTCTCCTGAACCAGCCAATTATCGTACGCCAAAAGCACGATGCATCAGTTTGGTCTATACTAACAAAACGGATATTCGGAATTTGAGTGAACAATGAGAGCGCGCCTATATTGCTTTCCATGGTTTTAATCTATACTAATATGTAATTATATCTGGGCCATTGGAAGAACCATCCTTGAAAACAAGCATATTACATTCATATGCATACTCGATAAAACCCCCCTCAGTCGATTTCCTATTTTTAGAGCTGAGGTAATCTTTTGACTCAAATTACCCGATGGGTGGTTGCGTTTTCAGTCTCGTGATTAACAACACGATTCTCAGAATTAGCCAACATGTCCAACTGTTCATACTCGCTCAATAGCTGGACGATTGCGAAATTTCTCGTCGAACCAACTCTATCGCGTAAGTAGATTAACAAACACATGTTTCGCCAAAAGTAACCTTTCCGATGTATATTTAATATTCTAGAAACGTTTTGGCTTCTTCATCGTGCAAAGTTGAGTACTTTAAAACTATTTCACAGAGATTCAAAAATTTCCCACAGGTAATCGAAGATGTGCCCAAAAATGTATCTTAAAATGATTCATCTATCGGACTTGAAATGGAAATACATGTAGATTTTAAAGGCCTTACCTATAGAATTTTTAAGGATCCATGAATCGAATTTAGCTCACTATAATGAAAAATTTAGCAATCCAGAGCATTTCAATGCAACTAGAGAACTATGGAGTTAGATTCGTCCGTCAAGAACATGAGACAAAGAAAAAATCTATTCTCGCTGAAGGTCTGATACCATATCTTTTAGCTGCAGAGAACCCACGCGAAGAAAAGGCTTCTAAATGAGTTCTTATGTATTAATATCTTATTTCGAAGTGAATTTTGGCCTTGCAAGCCCGCCACTGACTATTGAAATTTCCGGATATTCCCTTAAAGCCTGCTTCCAAAAGTTGTCACGCTCGATGTCTCTGTAAACGAGATCAGTATTTATTCTCGGAAATTCCGGAAAATGTCCGCACAGGATGACCTATCAGTCAATGGATCGTTTCTCGGAATGATATCAGAATGTAACGATCATTTAATAGGGTCATTTGTCGGAGATGGAATAATGAAGATTTTTTTCGCAAGCAAAATGCCAAAAGTGATTGTTTGAGAAGAATACATCAGCAATTCCCACTACTTGTTCACAAGATGATTTGACAGCGAAACGAGGAAGGTTGGCGACGTTTACTAAAAACAGTCTTTAAGAGAAATATCTTTTATCAAATCAAATAAACATCTATTTTTTTCTTTCACTGAAACGTTTAACTTGAGACAGATAAACGGGCTTTAACGGGTCAAAAATGTAAACAGAAGCTTCAGTTGGTGTCACTGAACTCAAGAGTCGTTTATGACTAGCATTGTTTTTACGCTATTTTTATCTTATGTGACTCTACATGTTTTTCTTCATGAAACTATCGCTAATTGTTCTACGTTCTTGATAAAATTACCTTAATCGCCATTTCATCGTCAATGCAACAAAATGATTCATGATTCTCGGTTTAGAAGGGTGATTTCCCTAAACCCACTTCTCCGTTTTTCAATATTGTGACGCATTGTCGCCTACCTCAATTAGAATCCTTATAGTCTGCAGCGTTTCCAGTAATCATTTACTAAATAAGGTCACTTAGTCCACTAATATCAAATATCTTACTAATATTCGGTTTGCCGCCTCTTGTTACAAAACTGAAGATTGATTTGTTGAGGTAAACTTGTGCATCCTTAAAATGAGTGTTATTTGGCTTTGAATTATCTTTACAATTCAGGTTTTAGAGGGTCAACTTCGCTGAGCATTCTAATTCCAGTCTCGTGATGTCTAATAAACCATAAATTCTGGGTAGAGCGGAAGTTGATCATGTGATGACTTTGCCACTAACATACTTGTATCCAACTACAGAGTGGTGTTTCAGCTTCGGAGAAGGAGCCAGCCAATAGGAGAATCAGAATTTTTCTCTTACGAAAAAGCTGTCTTCCATGAAAAAGCGATAGAGATCTTCTTCTACCGAACAAAGGCCTGCAATAAAACTTAAGGTATGTGGGATTCTATCATTCAACATATCCAAACCCTTGAAATTTATCAATTGTCGTAAATTTTATGAACGGAACCCAAATATTTAGCTATCATTATTTACGTGCACGGGATGTTCACAGCCTCATGTTCTTTGAAATTTACCTTTGTTGGTAAGCGTTTTACAAACACTAAAGAAGCCATATTCAAATATCTTTTGTGTTCAGAGGAAACGTTCTACATATTTTTTCTGGGCTACACGAGTGTAACAAGGAAGGTTCAGTTGACCTTGACTGAGTTGAAAAGAGTATATTCATAAGGAATGAGAAGTGGTAGATTGTTAAGAACGCGAAGCCCTGAACTGGCAAGGCCCTAAAACTTCGAATTCCTAAGAATTGGGCTTTTAAAATATGCAGCTCTGTTGCTTCAGGGACATACTATCTCAAGTATAAATCTGCCTGACCTCAGGTTCATTTACGAAATTCAGGTTATTTATATAATGTTATTCATGATGTCTTGACAGATTCTCTTCCTTCTTTGGGCTAAGATGCAGAACAAATACCTATTACCATTGTTTGTTTTGTCGTGGTTGAACGGATGCGTTGCCCAAAATATTCAAACAATCAACAACTGCACGTGTCAGACATCTGATGGTAGCTTTTACAGCTTGTGGCCCTTCAGAGGAACAGAAAAACCATAGTACGTCAAGCTTTTTCCAGTGCTTTCCATGACTTTTTTTTTTATTATTTTTTTAAGGGAAGATGAAACGATGTTTCTAACGAGATAGTCATCCTTCTTATCAAGGATAATATTGAATCATATCGGTCACAATCACGGAGAATGGCGTTCATGATTATGAATAGTTCTCAAGCTGATCACAGAAGATTCGTTTATTCGCACGGTGATCCTTCCGTTGCGAATGGGTTGCTCCTTCCAATATTCTGTTCAAAAGGTGGAGGACGCAAGAGGGGTTCTTACTAATCTTGTGACGTTCCTCTTTGTCGATAAAAGAGATGATGCAGAATGATGAAAACAACCTAACATGCCTCCGAATGAGAGTAAGATTTGAGCCTCCCTCCCGGATAATACCCTTGTACTTATGTTCTTATAGTTTATTTTTTTTTTTGTGGACAATAGCTTTACTGCTGTTCCTGGAAGTAAGTACCCGAACTGGAGGTATGCTTACAATCCTTGTACTTCTCTGACATTTGGACAAGATGATCCAGATCCTAAAACAATATGTCATGATATCGGAGTAAGTTAACCAGACAGCCTTTCATTTCTAAACTTCAAAGTGTTATGTTGTCATTGCTTTTGTTCTGTTATGTCTATGACTTCAAGTCCTGTGTCCGATAATTGTAGCAAGTCAGCATTGCTAAATGAAGGTATGTTTTGCAAACATTTTTTCCTAAGTATACCGTGTTGATATTCTATTACATCTATTTTTGTAAGCACCTTTTTAACAGAAATTCCAATTTGAAACTACCGGAATCTAATTGTTCTATAATATTAGTTTAATTTGGTAAATTTCAATTAGATTTGTAAATATCCTAAAGAAGAAAAACCGCGGGAATACCATCAAGTTGGTGTGCAGACAGGTGTCAGTTGTGCACTAAACGCAGGACAGATTGAGCTGGTGTATAAAACAAAGTAGGTATCTTTTGCAAACAAATACAAGTCCTCTCTTATGTTTAAATTGCCTTTCAGGGGCCATTTTAAATTTTATCATGTCCCAGCTAAGGGTTGCTACATTAGAAGCCGACATACCAGCCCCCTGAAGGTTTTTTTTTTCAATGAATCAGGTAGCTTGTGATCGAAAACTCTTCTTCTAGCGCTCAAAATATCTGACTTAAATCTGTCATTACCAATTTAGTATAGAAAAACAAAATTTAAAAGTACTTAACATTGACACATATCATTGCAGAGATAAGGCTATCGAATCCTCTATACATTCAAAGGTACAGCTTATTTGTGACGAGACTGCTTCAATTCCAGATTTTGAACCCAAGGATGAAGATAATTATGTTAGTAAGACTTGTCATTGTTGGTTTCTGGTGACTGTTTTTTTTTTTGGCAAAATTCTTGACTCTCTGAAAACGACGAAATCGTAGAACGTAGAATGGAGTTATTTTCTTTTCAGGTAAACATTTGCCATGCCTTGGACCTTAGAAGTGAAAGGCAAGATATAAGATTTTGGATAAAAACTCCTAATGACCTTTATCTTTATCGGTGGTTCCATGTTATTTCACTCTACAGATATTTACCATAGTAAGCAAGTGTGCATGTCCAAATCAATGTTGGCCTGAGTCCAAGACAACAAAAGCTCCTCCTACACCTAGTGTTGTTCCGGGCCCAACAAAAGTAATTACAACGACAACTTCAAATTCAACAGAACCCAGTTCTGAAGGTAATTGCTAATATTTTTGGACTGCACGTGGACAGTTTTTAAAATACCTCTTTCCGAAAAAACTTACCACTTAACAATCTTCCTTTTTCGTGCTGGAAAGGGGGAGAGGGGAGGTAAGCGACCAGAAAATATAAATTCAAGATCCAAATCATAACAGCCACCATGTTAATAATATACCGTTGATTCAATTAGACCTGGATTGCTTTAAGTGGTACAGTGAGTGCTCACGGTTAGTTATGATTGTTTCTATTGGCCTGTATCGCATCCGGATCTTTTGCTTTACGCAACGAAAAAAAGCCTCACCTTTAAACTTGGGAGCATCTTTTAGCACTGTTCAGCAACCAGGGGAATTGTCATTGCTATTTGAATTCTCATTTGGGAAAAACAGGTATTTTCACTGGAATTGAAAAAATGCTCGTCGATTGACTCGTCGCTTTCGTTGCGCTAAATAAAAAGAAAACTAGTTGTACATATGCTCTAGCTAACATATTTTAAAAAAATTGAAAAAGATTTAAGGACAATTTTTCTAACCCTAAAAATTTTTTTTTTCTGTAAACGTGAGAAAAGTACTCCACGGGTGGCGTTTTCTATAACTATCTAGCAGAAATTCATATCATGTTAATGAAGAAAACAAACGAGATTTCGACCAGAGTTAATTAAAACTTTTTGCTAATTTCAGATTCAAAAGTACTGAAATGGAAGTTGTACATTCTACTATCCGGTCTTACAGTAGTCCTCTTGCTTTGTTTTATATGTCTGTGGTGGCGTGTTGCTGCTGTTAGGGAGGCTCTGAGGTGCAGATACTACCATTGTTGTGGAGAGAATGTTGAACCAGACCATGAATACATAAACAATTTGAAAAAAATTGGGAAAACTAAACTTATCAAAAACAAAAATATCAACAAAACAAAATATAAGGCTGTTGAGGATATTAAGGGAGAAGACAAACTGGACAATCCAGTCCAAGAGGGAGACGTGGGAGACAAGACTCAAGCTGTTAAAAAAGATAACGTTTAATCATTAGTCTTGTAAAATCAAAGGCTCCTTGGAGCTACCTCATGGTATTTCTTTGTTATTTGATTGGGTAGTGTGCTTCGTCTACTATCCAACTAATAAGGGTCCGACTTGAAATGCCGTTTTGTTAGGGTAGTTTTTCCTACCCTTTTCTATATCCAACATGTAAAATCCCTACCCTTTTATACAAGCTCAGCTAAAAAAATTGGCACCCCCTTTGGGCAGAGCCTGTCAGTATAGTTTCTTATAGAGAGTTGCTGGCAACCCCACCGTTGGAGTCAGGCATAGTAGGCCAATACTGCAATAATATCAAAATTAATTGTAGCCTGAGTGCGAAGATGTGGGAAATGAAGGAAATACAGGTGTCACTGAGAACGGCTGGAAACTTTGTCATTGGCACTCGTTACTGTAATTGAGCAGTTAACCTTTGTTGTTGCCTTGCTAAGAGAAGGGAAAGTCGCATGAGTAAAAGTAGCTCCTTAAATGATCACTTGGGCATTTCTCCGTAGCGGCATCAAGCTGTAGATTCCTCCATCGAATGTCTTACAGGTACAATTGTTGACTATAGTAATACCCTGGCCAGTACAGTCATTGAAAACCATAACTAGAATGAGTCCTAAAAACTGTTTGAGATTCACTGATTTTAGCCTAGAGGAGATTAATCGAAGAGTTGAGTTAAACGGACTATATCAAAGCTACGGTGGCCCACAACTGTCACGGCAAAACAAAAAGTCACGGCACTACAAACTTTACTCACGGCAAAACTAAATTAACTCACGGCAAAACAAAATTAACTCACGGCAAAACAAAATTAACTCACGGCAAAACAAAATTAACTCACGGCAAAACAAAATTAACTCACGGCAAAATAAAGAAAACGAGTTGGTCAGCGGTTGGTCAGCGGTTGCTATTTGCATTTGAAATGGATTGTCGTGTAACAATAACACAATACTCGCTCGGAAACCGCCATTTTTCGAGTTCATCATGTTTTGCTCCGCGTGTGGTTCGGTAGTAGATGAAGATGCAAACTTTTGTAAAGGCTGTGGTAAAGGTACGTTTCTTAATTTAAAGTTAGTGGGGCGTCAGTGGTCCAGTGGTTAAGTGCGCTGGACTCTGGGTCGAAGGGCCCGGGTTCAAGTCCTACCAGGGACATGTCGCTGTATCCTTAAGCAAGATGCTTTACCCACTTTGCTTCGTCTCTCGGATAAGACGTAAAGCCGGAGGTCCCGTCTCTTAAGGGTAATGGGTAAGAGACGTTAATTTCCCACGCACGAGATTACTGTGTGCTGGATGTCCTCCCCTGGGGTGGGTTGGGTGGGAAAACAGCAGGTCCACATCAGCTTAATAGTTGCCAATAAATTCAACCTGCTTAAACAAATAAATCAAATAAAAATAAAAATAAATATAGTGCCCCTTTTCTAGGTACAGTGATATAACATGTAGTGTTGAAGGATCTTTTTTAAAATATATGAACCTTTCTTTTACTTAGCAATTCACTCAAGCATGGAGAAACAAGGAAGAAGTTCTGAAGATAGCGATTTTACTAGTACCAAAGTAAAGTCATTTGCAAGCTTCAGGAAAAGTAAGGGGAAAGAGTGGAAATCCCGAGTGACAAAGTTTAGTAAAGAAGAGAAAAAATATGAAGATGTTGTGGTTCACTTGGGTCTTATGGAGTGGAATGAGAAAGATCAAATTCTCAAATCAAAGAGAGGTAAAAGATTGCCATTACGAGTGTCACCTAATGCAAGTTATGCTACTCTACGACAACAAGCAGAAGAAAAATGGAAAACATTCCACAGCAATCTTTATGATGAAAGTCAGCCGTACCATTTACTATTGGAGGATGGGCAAAAGGCCCTCCTTTTACCCGGGTCAAAGAAAGAGCTCTTCACACTGAGCAGATATCAAGAGGAATTAGGGAAAGATTTTAAAAGAATCACTTTTTTCTTGTGTCCCGATCGTGACTTTCAAATATCTGAAGGTAACTTTGATGAGCATGATTTGACTGACTTTGGTGATGATGACAGTGATGCCCCTAGTTCATGTAATAAACGCCAGAAATGTGAAATTGACCTAACCTGTAACAGTGATCACAAAACAAGCACTCAATGCAGTCAGTTTTATCAAGACCAGCTGATGGAGATGACTCCGAAGCTTGAATGTGAGTATCAGCTCGACCAAGATCAGAAGCACGAATGTGATCAGTCTAAACATGTTCAGCAGCTTCAGCAGCTTGAGGAAGATGAAAACTTAGCTTTTGATCTTCAAAGATGCTATGATGTGGAGGATATCATCACCCATGAGGAAGAAAACACGACAATCAGTGATTCATCTTCAGTGGTAACCCATTTGGGTAGGCAGGTAGATGAGTCAAGTAATTTTTTCATCGTAGTAAGAAGAGGTGCCCCATTAGACAGGACACTATCAATATGGAGCAGAGAAGTGAAAAAGAACACTGGTAGCACAAAGAAAATTATAAGAGTCCACTTCAGTGGAGAAAAAGGAATTGATTCTGGAGCAATGGCAAAGGAGTTCTTTACCATCACTCTTCCTAACATTGGCACTGTCATCTTCCCAAATGGGCAGCCAGTGGATTCCACATACCATGTACATAATGGAAACTTCAAAGTCTGTGGAGAGATTGTGGCTGCTAGTATAGCCCAAGGTGGGCCAGCACCATGTTTCCTGGAGGAAAGTGTCTATGGCTTGATGGCAGATCCAAATGTTCCTCTCCAGCAACTTGACAGTGGAAAGCATCTGACGACATCTGACAGGGAATTACTGGATGCAATCAAAGAGGACATAATGGCACACACCGACACTATTATTGAGCATGGGTACACAGGGACTGTTGAGGCTTCTCACACTGAAGAGATCCTTAGTTCTGTAGCAATCAGTTTAGTGACCAAGAGGCTTGTTTACCTCAAGGAATTCCTGAATGGGTTAGATTCCTATGGTTTGAAAGACATTATCCAAACCCACCCCGAAGCTTGTAAGCCACTCTTTGTGAAAAATGCAGGTGACGTTGGTGCAGTTGATGCAAACTACTTGTTTTCATCACTGCACCCAGAACATGCTAACGAAGGAAGCTCACGAAGGAAAGTTGAAGAGGCGACAATGGACCTTCTTCAAGATTTCCTCTTTCACCTTGAAGATGATCCAAATATTAATTGTTCTGGGTATGCAGAGGCAATGGCAAGTTGTGAGGACACAGGCAAGGAAGCTGCAGGATCACAGGAAGAGTTGCTCCTTCCTGACCTAACACCAGCAGGTGTTTTGGGCTGGTTGACTGGGCAGAAACACAAGCCTATCAGTGGAGAACAAATATCAATAACTGTCAAATTTGATCATGATTGTCTTATCAGGAATCCAAAACACCAAATTTGTTTTCCAGTAGTTAGAGCATGTGCAAAAGAAGTCACTTTCCCCATAGCACACATGAAAACACAGGAAACTTTCAATGAAATCTTAATGTTAGCACTATCCAAGGGACAATCGTTTGGTATGGCTTAACGCTATTTAAGACTTTTAGGTAAAAATGGTTTTCCATTAGGGACCACTGCAAAGAGATTTACAGGACAAACAGATGTTGCTTTCACAATCGTTATGGCATTGTTATAGAGTTTAAAAAAAAAACCACAAGTTAATGTTAAAGTTATTTCTGAGGCATACAAATGCAGCTATCATATCAACTTTGAAAATTGATAAGGTTTTTGAGATTCCTAATCATACATGTTCATATGACCTTATGTCTGTTACAACAATGTTCTTCAGTGCATTTCTTTCATTAACAAGAGTAGCCTCATCTTCTGGTTAATGATAACACAAATACAGTTTTCATAAAGTCTTGGAGATCAATTTGATCAATAAAATACTTAAGTTAATGTTATATTTTGACCATGAAGACTTCTTGAGTCGCTTTTCTTTGATAATATATATATTTTTTTAACCAAGCAGTAACCTTTACTGATTGACTCAATGGCTGATATACTGTACAGTAATGTTAACACCAAGTGACAGGTGGTGTGGTTTTGGGACAAAAAAACAAGACATAACTTGCTTAAAATGAGAAATGTCTAACAATATCTTAAGCAATCTTAGACTGAATTTTGGCAATTATGCACCATTTACAGCTACGGTTAAAAGTTTGCGATAAAGTCTCTCTGCCTCTTGCCAGTCGTTTGGAAGGCTGATTCCAAGGGCAATTCTAGCATAATCAAAGTAATCTTGATATTCATTACCACTTCTCCTCTGAATTATGTGCTGAGATACATAGTCAATTTCAAACTGAGGAACGTTGAGCAGAAGGTTTCCAACAGCCCCATGAAACTCAGGCAAATAGAATAGTGAATCAGGTCTACCAGGGACTGTGTTGTGCCTACTTTTCCTAATTCTGTGGCTGTTCCAGTGTTCTTTAACAATGTCTAGGTCTTTCTGGATAACTGGCGCAAAACAGTTCCACAAACATTCCATACTTAATTCAGAAGAAGAGTCTAAGACACCCTTAAATTCTAAATCTTGAAAAAAATTGCGCCACCATGTTGACCTGCTCCGTGAATAAAATGACCACCACCCTTCAATTCTTTGGTTTCTAGGTGACGAGACATAACGGTGGGCATCAGCATCATCATGAAAATAAGACTGCATTGATGCTGCCAATCCGTTTTCAGTGCCAAGATCTGTAATTAGCTGTCTAGGGCACCCCTTCAATTCTTTTACAGTACTTAAGAAGTAAGTGGCAATGTTGTCTGGTGAGTTGTTGGACCTGGTAACCTCAAGCCATAATATTTTCTGGCTGAAGCCATCTATGGCTCCATGTATGGAAAACCCAAAGGGCTTCAGTTTGTCATAACCATCCATGTGCCAAGTATCATTTGGCCCAAGACAATGATAAGTCCTCCTCTTCAACCGGTGAGCTTTCCTCAACTGACAACCTTCTGGATCTACCTCTTTTAATATATCTTGAACTATTATACGAGGAACATGCAAACCTTCCATCTTTAAGGTGTGCCATACCGTCCTGTATCCGCCACATGATCCAGGTCCATGGATAATCTCAAGGATACGTTTTCTAACTGCCTCTAAAACCTCACCAGAATCATTCGCCTTGAAAAAACTCCTTCTCTTGAGTCCATATGTCTTCAATCGCCTTAAAAGTGTGCTCTTACTTATTTCATGGTCATGACGCTTAGCAAGGAAATGAATGATTTCTTCATAACTAAAACCGCGTTGAAAATAATATTTGATAATGGTCTCCTCGTCAATCTCCACCTCAACTTCATTGCTAGAGTCTTCTTCTTCACTTGAATCTTCTAGCCTTAGGTCTAAAACGTCAATGTAAAAAAAATATAGGGATGAACACAGACCACTTTTTCTACCTCTTAACATGTACAATACAACACAATACAATACAAAGAGAAACAAAGAGAAAAAATATAATTGACAGACACTTTGCAGGCGTACAGTATTTTCCACCTGTTGAAAAATCCTTAATTCACCAAGGCACATACATAATAAATGTTTCTTTTTACACACAGGCTACATGCACAATCTCATTCCAGACACGTGCTACTCAGCTAATTTGTAGCAGTGTCTTCGCGCCCATCGTTGTTTGGAACTAAAAGAAATGCAAATACGAAAACTTTAAATTAAGAAACGTACCTTTACCACAGCTTTTACAAAAGTTTGCATCTTCATCTACTACCGAACCACACGCGGAGCAAAACATGATGAACTCGAAAAATGGCGGTTTCCGAGCGAGTATTGTGTTATTGTTACACGACAATCCATTTCAAATGCAAATAGCAACCGCTGACCAACCGCTGACCAACTCGTTTTCTTTATTTTGCCGTGAGTTAATTTTGTTTTGCCGTGAGTTAATTTTGTTTTGCCGTGAGTTAATTTTGTTTTGCCGTGAGTTAATTTTGTTTTGCCGTGAGTTAATTTAGTTTTGCCGTGAGTAAAGTTTGTAGTGCCGTGACTTTTTGTTCTGCCGTGACAGTTGTGGGCCACCGTACAAAGCCGATTAAATTTGGAAAGGATCACGCATTGAAATTGAAGAGCAGTCACAAATACAAGCATATTAAGTCAGTTACCAATTCTTAGAACTGTGGCTATTGTAAGAAACTCTTTCGACTGCAAATCAATCAATGGGAGGTTACGTTTGCAGACTCGTGATTGCACAAAAACTGGACGATCACGAAACTCTTAGAACCGACTTCATTGTGTACATTTAGAATAGCAAACACATGTTTCGCAAATCGTAACCATTCCGGTGTATATCTATTATTCGACAAATGTTTTGGTTTCTTCATCGTGCAAAGTTGAGTATTTTAAAATTATTGCACTCGTGTGACTAGGAGTGTGTGACTGTGTAAATAACGACTCCTTGTCCTAAGATATTAGACGATTCATGTTATTCAGGTACTTGTCTTGCCCCGCCACGATCAGCTTTCTAGCTATTTGCGGGGCAAACTGTCCCTTTTATTTTTATGTAAAAAATGAAAGAATAAATTATTGTTTTTAAATCGAAGATGTCCCTAAACTTGTATCTTTCTGCTGGTTCAACCACCAAACTTGAAACTGAAATATAAGACTGCGGAGGCCTTACCTAGAATTTTAAACGATCTGTGAATCGACGTTAGCACGCTGTTAGTACAAATTTAAGCAGTCCAGAGAATTTAAACGCACTAAGAGATCGAGTGAGTTGGATTTATCTGTCACGAACACGAGACAAAAGAAAAATCTATCGCCGTTGTAGAGATCCCACTCGAAGAAAAGGCTTCTTAGTCAGTTCTTAAGTACTAACATCTTACTTCGAAGTGAATTTCGAAGGGCTTTGCAAGCTCGCCACTGAATGTCGTAATTTCCGGAAATTTCCTCAAAGCCTGCTCCCAAACTTTGTCACGCTCGATGTCACGGTAAATGAGGTCAGAATTTATTCTCGGAAATTCCGGATTTTGTTTCTTACATTACGACCCATCAGTCAACGGATCAGTTCTCAGAATGATATCAGAATCATGGGGATCAATCAAGATGATTTGGCAGCGTCACGAGGAAGGTTAGTGACGTTTGTTAATAACAGTCTTTTAGAGAAATATCCATCATAGTCAAATGGTTTGTTAACCTCTTTTTCTTTTACTGAAAAGTTTAACTTGGTACAGATGAACGGGATTTTAGGGTCAAAAATGCAAATAGGAGCTTTGTGTCATGAGAATTAACAAGACATCGAAGCCAACATTGTTTTTACGATATGTTTAATTTATGTGACTCAACATGTCTGCATGTGTTTCCAGGAATCATTTACTAAATAATGTCTTATAATCCACCAAGTATCAAATATAGTTACGCTACTAACATTCAGTTTGCCGCTTCTTGTTACCGAGAAGATCGATTTGTTGAGGTAAACCTGTGTACATCCTTGGGTTGGTGTTATTTGTCTTTGAATTATCATCACAATTCTTAGAGAAGGTCGACCTCAGTATGCTAATTCCGGTCTTGTGATGTCTAATGAACCATAAACTCTGGGTAGAGCGGAAGTTGATCATGTGATGACTATTCCACAGCAAAAACTTGAATCTGCGATGCATTGCTCTCTCAGCTTCAGATGAGAAGCCAGCCAAAAGAAAAATCAGAATTTTCCTCTTAGGAAAAAGCTGTTGTCCGTGACAAAGTGACAGAGATCTGCCTCTATGTACGATTCTATCACTCAGAATAACATTTGTTTGTACCGTGTACCGTACATTCTCGGTAGACGGGAAAAGTGAAATGATTTATGGCCAGTTAGAATTTTCTTTTGCCAACTAAATTCAGTGTCTGTGTGAAATTATTCTGCACAGGTATGAGAAGAAGGCCAGATATAAAATAGTGGTTATAGGGCTAAAGGAGGATTTTTCAAGTCTGGCTAGTGTGTCACGAGGGTCCCCAATAGGGTTCTTCAATCCCGCCATCCCGACCGGAATTTTCCTTCAATCCCTCAATCCCGGCGGTTTCTACCGGCTAATCCCGATCCCGGTCATATTTTTTTAATTCCTTACCTCAGCAAAAATGATCCTTGAAGCTCCGTTTCAGATTCCAAGGCTGCAAATAACTAACGGGCAGTCGCCGGTCACGTTGACCGGTCCTACATGCTTTTGCTCGGACACTACCCGTTTTTGGCCGGTCAAATTTTAACAGTCGGAACTCTTGCGATAGTGAACCCAGATTGCACAGTAATCCTTTTACAACTAAAGAACAACTGAATCCAAGTCGGTCTGGCAATGAAAATTACAAGTTAATAATTTTACTACTCTTTACTGCAGATGCAGCCAAACAAACTCTCTTTTTATATATCTTGACTTTTTTTGTTTTCATTACAACTCAGAGCCCTTTTTTTTTTAAAGTTACAGTTGTGAATGTGTGTTAGAGTAAAAGAGTTGTCGGATTCTCCAGGTTTTGGGCCTTTTGCTCGCTTTTTGCACTTTGCAACAAATGCTATTTGAATTATTCTCGATGCAGCGAGATTATTCTTCGTGAGGGTGCTCAGTTTGTGATCACTTAATCAAACAATCAATCACTTTATTTAAGAGTAAATTATGGTATCTAGCCAAAGGTAAAACCCTCTACTAACTGGGAACACTTCAATAAAGCAAATAAAATAACGGAATACACGATGATTTGCGGTGGCGACAGGACTTGATGACATCGTGGAAATTTGCGACTGCCGGGAATTTCTAGACCACTAATTTGTCTACTTTTATATTGGTTTTTTTTTCTTTCGGAAACATTACTGTTGTCCCTTATGATTATCAAACAGTTAAAAATCAAAATTTCTTTGAACGAATCGGTAAAGGACCGGACAAGATGTCCGGCAATACAAGGATTTGTCCGGTCAGTACCCAATTTTGACCGGACATTGTCCGTTGACCGACCGTTATTTGCAGCCCTGGATTCCCTCACAGCAAACGCAAGCACTGACTATTACGTTGAATTAGCTGTATCTCTCTGCACTAAAACGATGATCTAGTTAATTTGTTTTTCATGACTGGTTTTAAACGAGTTTCGTCAGTCAATGAGTCATTTTTATGGTTTTTATAGCTGGTTTTTTACTTGGGTTTTTTCTTTTTTTCTGTTTTGCCTCTTTTGTTCGATAACACCTGCCCCCCAGATCACTTCGATCCCTGAAAAAAGTGTCTCTCGGAGATGATAGTGATCAATGAAGAGCATTAAGGGTACATATGATCACGAAGTACCACGGCAAATTCACTGTTCACTACACACATGGCAAGTCACCGTCAATCGCAATTCAGAAGACAGTTTGCTCATTCATAATTTTCAGCCATGGCAACGACCGTCTGGAAATTCCATAAATCGAGTACAATTGTGCTCAACAGATACTGAAACATATATTCTTTTCGACCCCAGTTTAACCAGTGCTACATGTTCCGGCTCAAAATGCCGTAATCACCAGTAACCAAAGCGTACTATAAGAGGTTGAAATAAGAGCCTGTATGGATTTCAATTTCGAACGAAAACTATTTCTGTTTTCCTTTGAAAAGCTACGATAAAGTTCGAACTTCTCTAAGTGGTGTCCTTTTTATGTCGCCGAAATGCTTCTGTAAACCATTTGAGCGATTTTGACGAGTATAAAGAGTACGCGTCACTGTATTGTAGCTCTCAAAGGAAAAACAGAGAAAGTTTAAATTTTAAATCCATACAAACTCTTATAGTAAGCTTTGGTCACCTGCGGCTAAATTAATGCGAAATATTTATTTGATGATTGCTATCATCTAGGAGCTTCTTTAGAAATTCGCTGCAATTAAACTATAATTCTGCTATTGAAGCGAACAGTTCTTCCGAAACTAGAAACCGTTCTAAGCAAAAAAGTTGCCTCGCGATCCAACGACGGAATTCCACCAACATCATCGTTGGCCTCTTCCTTACTAATAGACTCGTCTTCCAAATCTTCGCTACTGCTTGAATCGTACTCCAGTATGCCGTCTTCCTCGTCTGCTTCCGCGGCTTCGTTTCTCCGTTGTTCCCCGAGGCGTTCAAGGGAGACTGACTCACCCGGTCGCACCTCTCTCTGGTAGAGGTAGGAAGGCAGGGTTCCGGCGCTTGCCATTGTTGTCTCTTGTCTGACAGAGGGCTGACGCACTGCAGCACCAAACGTTTGCGCCCAGTCCCACATAACTTGTACACACTGTGGTGTCATTGGTACAGCTGGCAATGGTTGTATAACAGGCATGGCTGACAGAAACATGGCGCGTTCAGACACAGGATACCAAGACTTTGGATTGGTAAAATAGATCACCGCCCAATGGATCGTTCTCTTGATACTTTCTGTGGCTGCATTTTCAAAGTTTCTTGCATAATCCAGCACTATTTATAGCTTGCAAAAAGGGCCGCCTCTCGTCGCTTTCGGCTACTGGGGACGTTTAACAAATAAAAACGCATAACTTAGAACCTTTCAATAGCGAATGCCGGAAGGATTATAAGAAGCGGCTGTATTTAGAAGAAAACATTAATCAACCAAATAAAAACCCTCAAAATTAAACAGAAACAAACAAGCATGGTCTGCAGTGAAAAGTCTGGTTACTGTGGTCATTGGTTTGTCTGGAAACGTGATGGAAACATGATGCTACGCGAAATTTCCCTTTACTCATTACTGATATTAATAGATCATAAAAAAGCGTCGTTTTTCATAGTCGAAGTTCTCGCAATTCATTATCGTCATTCGCAATGTAACAGTTCCAAAAGTCTAAATTAGTAAAGGCAAGAAACAGAACTTACCTAACTGTTTCCCGGACGGACTTTAATGTCTTCTCCTTCCGTGGAAGTTGTGCCCGAAATTTCTCGTTACGAAGAAACGAATTTCCGCTCTTCCCCTTCTCATAAAACAAAGCTACGCAGCTAATAACATCGACAACATCATTGTCGATGTTAACCAACATCGCTAGGGCGCGTTAAACTACGCAAACGATAACTTAGCTAGTCTCCCTCGCGTCGAATATCCCACGCGCACCGATCAGGATCTGTATAAACTTGACACTAGAAATATCACGGTCAACAAATAACAAAGGTCACAAAGACATTGTCAAATTGGATTCTCATTACGGCCAAGGTGTCCAAGGTTCACGAAAATGGTCCACAGATCACCATAGGGGTCACAGAGCAGCGTGGTAGGGTCGTGGAAAACGTGGATGTCAACTAGGTCATTGTTCGGCTATTTCCAACCATTTCCAACGTTAATGAGATGAGCTAGCTAAGATGACAGCTTGATTTTCTTTGCATATTTCAGACTCTGAAATTCCCGAATCTCGGTTTCTTTAAAGCGACATTTCCCTATTCCCGCCTGTTAAAATGACCAAATCCCGTGTCCCGGTCATAAATGCAATCCCGAATCTCGTCCCACTTTTCCTTCAAAATCTCGAATCCCGGCCTTCAAATAAGCCAAATCCCGGATCCCGAAAAACCTATTGGGGACCCTCTGTCACCGAGATCCCAAGAAAAACCAGGGTGTTGAAATTGATTAATTTGCGTAGATTCTATGCACCAAAACCAAACATTTAAAATAGCTATATCAACGTGCCCAGGATGTTCACATCCTAATGTTTTTTTGAAATTTACCTTTGTTGGTAAACCTTTTTAAAAGTGCTAAACAAGCCATATTCAAACATCTGTTGTGTTCAGAGAAAACGTTGATCATTTTTTTTCTGGGTTATTACGAGTGCAATTGGGACAGTTCAGTTGGCCTTAATTGAGTCGAAAAGAATTTATTCACAAGGAATGTGACATAGCAGATTGTTAATAACGCAAAGCCTTGAACTGGCATGGCCGGCTCTAAAACTTCGAATTCCAAGAACTGGGCTTTTAAAATATGTAGCTCCGCTCTTTCAGTGACATACTATCTCAAATACAAATTGCCAGACTTCAGGTTCATCTACGAAATTCAGGTTATTTAAGTAATGTTATTCATGTTGTCTTGATAGATTCTCTTCTTTCTTTAAGCTAAGATGCAGACCAAATACTTATCACGACTCTTTTTTGATGGGGTGGATGAACGGATGCGTTACCCAGAATGTTCCGAAGATCAACAACTGCACGTGTCAGACATCTATTGGTAGCTTTTACAGCCCGTGGCCCTTCAGAGGAATAGAAAAGCCATTGTATGTCAAGTTTTTTCCATTACTTTCGATCGTGTTTCTTTTAAGAGAAAATGAGACGATGTTTGTTACGGGATGTTCATCTTTCTTATCAGAGATAAAATCGAACAAAATCGGTCATAATCATGGACAATGGCTTTCATGAGTTTGTGAACAGTTCACAAGCTGATCGCACAAAATTCATTTATTTGCACGGCGATCCGTCCGTTACTGAGGTGTTGCTCTGTCCAATATTCTGTCCAAAACGAGGCGGGGAGGAAGAAGGCTTCCTAATAGTCATGCAATGTCCCTCTGTCAATAAAAGAGATAATAGAGAATGATGAAAACAACCTGGCATGCCTCCGAATGAGAGGTTGGTTTAAGTATAGACCTCCCTCCTAAATAAAAGCATTGTACATGTGTTCTTATAATTAATTTTTTTGTCTGGACAATAGCTTCTTTGATGTTCCTGGAAAGCTTAAGTGTTTGCATGATTACAATCCTTGTACTTCTATGACATTTGGACAAGATGATCCACATGCCACAAAAATATGTTATGATATCGGAGTCATGAAGTTCATCACTCATCCTTTAATTTCTAAACTTTAACAGTGTTATGTTGTCATTGTTTTCGTTCTGTTATGTTAATATTTTCTTGTTTCAGCAAGTCAGCAATGCTGAGTTAATGTTTTGTAAATTTTTGTTTTGAGTATAATTTGCTGATTTTTCTTTCACATCTACGCATCTTTTACAGAAATTCTAATTTGAAACTACAGAAAACTAATTGTTATTATTGAACTTTAACTAGAAATGTAAATATCCTGAA
Source organism: Stylophora pistillata (assembly GCF_964205215.1). Lineage (NCBI taxonomy): Eukaryota > Metazoa > Cnidaria > Anthozoa > Scleractinia > Pocilloporidae > Stylophora > Stylophora pistillata. The sequence continues at coordinate 22,788,843 of NC_142526.1, read as the reverse complement.
GTATAAAAACCGCGTTATTACCTTCAAGTTGGTGCGCAGAATGGGGTCAGATGTGCAGTAAACGGAGAAGGACAGATTGAGCTGGTGTAGAAAACAAAGTAGGTATTGTTTGCTAAAAATGCAAGCCTTCTCTTGTGTTTAAATTTTCGGTGAGGCGCCATTTTATAAATTTCCTTGTTAAAGCCTGAGGTTGCTACATGATCAGCCAACTTACCAGGCCCCCCTTTTTTTTTAATCGAATGAGGTAACTTGTGATCGAAACATCTTCTTCTAGCGTTTAAAATCTCTGACATGAATTTTCCATTACCAATTTAATAGAAAAAAATGCAAGATTAAAGAGTAATTAACATTTACACGTATCATTGCAGCGAAAGCTCAATCAGCACTACACATTCAAAGGTACAGCTTTTTTGTGACGAGACCACTCAATATCCAAGCTTCGAACCCAAGGATGAAGATAAATATGTTAGTAAGACTTGCCATTGTTGGTTACTGGTAACTGTTCTTTTTTTTTGTTTTCGTTCTTGTTTGCTTATACTTTGAAAAGGGATGTAACCCTCTCTTCTTGCCTTTTATTGGGGGAAGGGGAAGGAGGGGTAGAGTTTTTAAGACGATTCTGGTTGACTATTGAACTCCAGGAAATTTGACAACTAGAAAAGAAACTGAACCTTGATGCGCTAACAAATTCTAACGTGGAAATCACGAACAAATTAGAATCATAAAATTCACAAAAATAATAATTCAAGTGTTTTAAAATGATATGTAATTTTTACCATTGAACTTTACTTTTCTTGAAGAGATGAAAGCCAGAGATTCGACAGCCAGTAAGAGAGTATCCACTTCATTTCGGCTAATCATGATCATGGTGATTTCGCAGTAATTTTAAACATGCACGAAAACAAAAAGTTTTGGAATGAAGTCCATGACCAAATATTAAGTAAACTTTTGTAGTTGCGAAAGCCTCTCGCCAGAATATCGAGTGACATGATTTTAGGTATCTTAAAGGAGAGGGATGTGCTATATACTTACCTTAGGCAACGTTCTTGTGAAGTTGCCGGTGCAAAGAAACAAAAACATATTTTAGCCACTTTAAAGGGTTTTTTCTAAACTAAAATTAGAACTCCGAAGTATATATTTTTTTAAATCTAATAATGTTAAGTTGTTTAGGAAAAATGGAGAATGTTTGTGAAAGCTAATCTTAGAATCAATTAAGTTCACGATTTTGTGAACTTGATGAGCTTCATTTGGTACAATAATTTATATACTGATTTACTTCTTGTAATTGGATAAGTGCTTTGTAAACCATTTTCTGATTTAAGTTAGTTTTCTAACCCAATTTTTATTTCATATATTAATAATATTAATATTGTTAGTATATAATTGTTGTTGTGTTGCTTTTTTACTTCTTGTAATGGAGCAATAGCTTTGTGAACTGACCATCAGCAGTCATGTTGTTAATTAAATGTCCTTATTGTAAAGTTAATATAAAAACGATGTAAAATCGCGGTTAAAAAGTCGCACTGACCATTATCTTCACCAGTGGTTTCATGTTATCCCGCTCCACAGATATTCACCATAAAAACCAAGTGTACTTGTCCAGATCAATGTTGGCCTCCTGTGCCTGAGCCAACAACACCTTAGCCTGAGCCTTCTACACCTACTAGTGTTGTTCCAGGCCCAAAGACTGTAATTCCAACGCCAACTTCAAATTCAGCAATACCTATTCCTAAAGGTAATTACTAAGATTTTTGGAGTTAGTGCACGAAGAGTTCTTTAAAATGTCTCTCCCCAAAAAACTGACTACATTGTCAGGGAGAAAGGAGAGGGAGAGAGGGAAGAGGATGGGGGAGAGGATTTTGTTTGGAAAGCAGCTATATGAACAGATTATGTCATTGTCCATAAATCTAGAAAACAAAAATCAAAGATAAAAATTTTGCTATGTTGGCGCTTGTCAATCTTCACGAGAAAGATCACATTATTTTCGTGTAACATTTGACGAATATAAGCTTTAGGCACCATTTAAATGATATACCGTCAATTCAGTCAGACTTGGGATGCTCTTAGTGGTACGGAGAATATGTTCATGGTCAGTTACACTATTATTTTTATTTTGTCAGTAAGTCATCGATCTTGTGCTTACTGCAGCAAAGAGAAACCTCAACAATCAACTTAGTCGCAGACACGCCACCACCTCAAAGCCACCATTGGAGTTTTGTGGGAAAGGCCTACGTATTTTCACCGGAATCGAAAAAACTTTTTTTGATTGAATTCGCGCTAGTTGCAGTTAAAACCTCAATTGCACATGTGCTCTACCATATATTAAAACATTTATAAATTTGAGGAAAAGTCTCTACGCCTTCGAAATTTCGATCTGAATTGAATAAAAACGTGTTTTAAATTTCAGATTAAAAGTCGTTTAAGTGGAAACTGTACATCTTAAACCCGAGTCTTGCAGTAATTCTCGTCATCATGATTTGTTGTTGTTGGTGCCTGTGGAGGCATAAAGCTACTGTTAAAGAGGCCCTGAGGTACAGATGCTGCCACTGCTGTGGGAAGTGCCAGAAACCACTCACAGAGGTAGATAGCGACGAAGTTGGAAATAAGGAGGAAGCTAAACTTATCAAAAACAAACCGAAAGATAAGGCTGTTGAACACAAGGATTTTGAAGGAAAAAAGAAACTGGTCGAGCCAGTTCAAGAGGAAGACATGGGAGACAAGACTCAAACTGTTGGAAATGATAACGTTTTATCACTATTCTTGTAAAAAAATCAAACCTCTAGATCAGGTGTGGGGTCGTCATCTTGATCAAAATGTGATCGTACCTATTGGTAATTCGCACATCAAAGTTCCTCCCTCAAAACAAATTGCGCCCGGTATCATATTGAACAGTTTTTGCACGAGTGCGTGTTGGGTGTGAGATGATAGATATCCAACGAGGACCGTAGGTAGGGCCCAGTTGGCTAAAATTATTTCATATCGAAAGGCGCAAGTGGATTAATTTTAATATTAAACACCCTAAAAGATAAATATAGATAAATTTTACCGACTTTATAAATTTCTTTTAGCTTGGTTTTAATCAAAATTTTGAGCTGACGCTTAACTTACCAAATTTGTCAGTAGAGCATGGTATAGTGGCTTACAACCCATGTGGACTAAGTCAACGAAACATCTTGAATTGCATTGTCAAAGAATGATCCGGTTTTCAGTAAAAGTTTTAAACACACGACCTTTGCCATTCATTACTTGAAAAGGAACTTTAATATTTTTTAGAGGGTGTATGTAATGATGCAACAGCTATCAATAAAATTGTCACCAGTATTATCTTGTGCACTATTTATATTTCCTTTTTCGGTGATATCTGATAATTAAAAATAATTAACAACTTTTGACCGAAGTGATTATGGCTAGTGGTGGATATTTACTGAGCAGTAAGGCGGCACGGTAAATATCCACCGCTAGCCATCGACGACGCTGAAATATATATTTGTTTAATTATATACTAAAACAGTAAGGTTCCATAGCACAAAAATGGTGAATAGTGATGGATAGTAATCCTGAGCAATTAATAACACCACTTGAGGTGAGGTGAAGTAGCTGTTTCACACAGAAACTGAAAAAACAATTTTTTCTTCTGTCAATATATCAATATATCAATTTTGTCTATTCGGCAGCTTGGAGGTCATGTAATGGAGCCGGAAGCAAGTAAAACTAAATCAGAAGCCCTCCTAAGAAATCCCGGCGGGCCATTGGAAGAACCGTCCTTGGAAATATGATTTTTTAATTTGTACTCTTGCATCATGTTGGCACCAGGTTCCTAGTTAATCCAAGTGATTGTTCCGGCACATTACACTTGAAGATGAGAAACCGCACCAGAGCGCAACGATGTAACAGATGAACGACTGTTAGCAAGGTACTCACGCTTGACAGTTTTGCGCCAAAATATTTTTGTTTTTCAAAGGAACGAAATATTTCAACATGATCGTGCTACTTGCCTGTACTTACAAAATTTAGAATTTCCCCTCACACAAGCCCACTACCGCTTTTTCTCGAAATATATACAATGATCTTTTTGTCACGTTGGCAAATTAAAAGTTTCAGATTACATACATGAAAATTGTTTGGTGATCAAAGCATATTCATTTTTTTTCCTTTCAATTTAAGATCTAATCTGGCAAAAAATTGTAGATTGTCCTAGTCGAACTACATAAGACAACTGTAATTTCGATTTCGTATGTTAGGGGCGAAATGGATCAACTTAGCGAGCTAACTAAAATTGCCCTCTATCGGAGCGGTGTCAATTATTGTTCTCGGAAATACGGAAAGACAATCTTTGTACCGTGACACTCTTCATTTGGAGAAACGAGTAACATATCAACTTATGCTCAACCTGAAAGAAAGCTTTATAGATCTAATCGGACAGCACACCAAGCATCGAAAGTTAAACGGAGGTGAGAATGGCTTCATTCTAATTTTCAAGTTCTCTTATCATTCATGATCACGATTTTTGAAAATACGTGTTTGTACCTGCGTTAATGGGACCATTCACCTCTCATTTCATTGAGCGGCGAAGAGGCGATGTATGTAAAGATGCATAAATACAATAATGGCGTAGATACTTGTGATATTAATTTTGGTTTCACAGCGTGAAAATATCAATCGTAGAGTACTGAAGGCAAGGGCCACTGAGATGCAAGAATTTTGATTCATTTTGATCTTAAAGAATCCCGGAAAGCTTTTGTGCTGGAGGCGATCGATTTCAGAGCTCGGAGACGAATAATGCAAAGTTTTGACGGTGATTGCAGCCACGGCATCGCTGAACCGTTAAAATGGATACTTGCTCCATTGCCTCCTAAAAGACATCAGTGGAGTTTACTAAGAGCGAATTGACGTATGCGGATGCTATCAGAAATAAGACAGTATGCTGCATCTTCTCTGCACTTCAATTCGTTCATCCGATTGTTTTGCCCTTTTCATTTGCCTGTTCAGAAAGTGGGTGTCTTAAAGTAACTATGTAGTCTCTTAAAAATGTCGGTACTCCTCTTTTCCTCCTTCATGTACATCTTGCCTATGTATTGTATATGTTTTAGCGTGAAAATCGCCGTCGTGCTTTCATGCATAAGTCAGTGACAGTTCATATAATTGTTGCTGTGGCTGTAGGAAAGTTTTCTTCTGAAGTAACATTTCATAATAAGTTATGTTTTGGCTAAAATCTTGTAAAGATTTAGGATTTTAGATTTTGATGCTTTCATACACTGTAATGTGGTAAAGGTATTGAAATTATTTTCATACTGCTGTTTCTAGGTACTCAGGACAAAATGACCTTTTCTTCCTTGGTATCTACATCAGTGATACTGTATGTTATCATTTCATATATGTCCGGAATATGTTTTGCGTATCGCTGGAAGGCTTCACCAGACAACTGTACATGTATCCGCACTGGCCTTTCAACTTACAGCTTGTTTTCTCTTCGAGGACAAAGGTAATTCATTAATTAAATAAACATTTAAGTAAGACTAGTCATTAACTTAAGATAACCACCACAGGAAAACTTAACAAATTCGTTTTTCCTTCCTTTCTTCAATATTTATCCCAGGTTAGTTCAAAGAAATCTACATACCACCTAAAAAAAGTAAAGAGGTTCTTCGTGTTGGGTGGTGAGAGATTAAGAAGGCTTAATCGTCTGACAATAAATATAAGTAAGGGCTAAATACAAAATCACCATACTTCTACATTTATCAATGATTAAGAAACAGTATTACGGTATATCTTCACCGCATCCGGCTGTCGCACCTCAGTTAAATACCTGAGGATTGCAAATTGCCCGGCGATAATTGTTCACCAGTATGGTGGGAGGAAGTATAAAGATGTCACGAAAACATTTCGAGGAGGGATGCTAATAGCTACTGCTTGGACAAAATTTGGATCTCTATCAATCAACGTCTATCAAGGACCTAACTTATGTTTTCTAAAGTTATAAATACTTAATAAATTTACTTTACGAAACGTAGCTTAACATTCATTTTGATTGTCATGCCCCAGTACTTAAAGGAGAACCGCTCCAATAAACAGATCTAGATAGATCGCATTTATCTCAATAAATTGGAATCATTTTGGGACCTAACAACATGATGGTTTTGTATACACTCAATAATAGGCTATGCCTTAAATGGTGTTATTTGCTTTGCTTTTAAATAGAATTTATGGGTCAGGATCTCGCCAACACCCAAGTTACACCTACACCTTCATGCCTTGTGTGCCGGACAATTTGCATTCCCGTGTGGGAAATTGCACAAACGTGGCAGTAAGTAGTTCGTTATTTGTGGCTTCAAATTGTTGTCCTTTCATTCACAACACTTAGAAAATATCGGGACCCTAACGATCCATGAAGATCACCGATCACTTCACGTGCACCTCCGCCAATGTAATCTATTGCGCAACTTGCACTTATTGCAAAAATATTAACATCGGCGAAACAGGCAGAAGACTAGGTGACCGATTCCGAGAACCCCTTCGCGACGTGGAGAGGAATGACAAGGACACATCGAAACCAGTCGCTAGACATTTTAATTTTCCTAATCATTCTTAGCAACATATGGCAATCTGCGGTCTTTCCCTACACTTAGGTAGCACGGAAAGCTGTAAAACTCTTGAACAAAAGCTCATCTTTAAAACCGGCAGTCTAAATCCCATAGTTATCAACGAACGCTTTTCATTCCACTAATTTATTCTTGTTTTTCTCGTTGCCATGTTCCCACCAATCACGTAGCTCTATTTTCTGCCTTTAAAAGCACACACAACCCACAATTCCTCTATTCGCTCCGACCAAGGGCTAACGCTCGAAACGTCAGCTTCTATAATCGTAACGGTGGCCAATTTACCATTTCAACTTTGTTGATATATTCAAATTATTTGTTGCTTCAGACAGTCTAAACTCAATTCTGTGAATTGCCATCAATGCAGATTATTTCCCTTCGTTCTCAAAGAAAGCGAAACGCCGGAATTTCGGAGTCCATATCAATTTGACAAAGGATCACAGATTAACACTTTTGTGCGGTGTGTTGCCTAGTCATAGACCCTAAGTGATCCTCTAAAGTTCGAATTGTTAATCCCCACTCTATCTGCTACACATTTCCTTGTAAACTAGTAACCAGAATTTGGTGTTGGATCGAAATAACTTCAAACTGATAGGTATGAGTATTCTCATTACCTGATAGCTGGATGATGTATGGACGTTATAGTGGGAAGTTACATGTCAATCACTTTGGGGAGTTAAGGGCTTTGCAAAGTTCAATGTCTTCAGATATTCTTAGACTTGTTCCGCTGCACCCGCTTTAACATTCATGGGAAAGGAACTTTCACTGCAATTTTAGGGATTTTTAAAATTAATTACGGCATATGCGGACCTAACAGTACCTAGTTTGCGAGACATTATTGTTCTTATCATAGAACTAAGGCTTAATTCGACTTTTAGGCAAGTTACTCAAACGTGTAACAAAAACATAAGTAAGGGACTATTTGCTGTTCTAGCTTATTGATCACAAAGTTATGTAAAGTCTTTATTCAATTGCAGCTGTGTAGATACGACACGAATCGAGTTCCACCTGTGTTCATAGACTTGGGTGAACAAGGACATGTTATTTGCGAAGAAACGAATGAATACAAATTTGCATTAATGTATCCTTTAAAGTGAGTGTAGTCTTGTTTTTAATTTAGTCGACTCAACTTCCCTTTCCTTCCTCTCGTTTTAATTTTCTTCTTTAGGTGCGGTCGACGATGCAACATTTGCACTTGCTTGTTGAGGTGTAATTGAGGAAATTCCACAAACAAATTCGTAGACGGAATTTTACCCTAAGAAACATGGAACTAGATCGATGTTTTGGGGAAAAAGGAAAAGCCCAAAATTTGTACACAGTTTTGGCAAGGTTTTCTTAAATTCGTCACATCGAGTACACCGTCTCAGAAATTCTAATTAAAATGACACAGTTGAAATAAAAGCGACATGAATGGTTTTGTTTTGTTTACTCTCGGTGATTTCGAGTGATTGCTTAAGTTTGGTAAAAAACTAGATATCGATTTCAGGACAAAAGTATATCTTTAAGATCTACAGGCCTTATCGTCGAATCCACAGGTTCGAACAGAGTCAGTGCCACCGTCACATTACTATATTTTGTATTTCCTTCTTGAAGGGATGAAACAAGACCAAGATATAACCTGTCCAAAGTCGTTTGGCTAAATACCTGGAGTTTTAATGCAGTTGGTGATCCATCATTTTCCTTTTTTCAGGAAGGGCTCTCACTCAATAAGTCACTCCAAGGTTGTTGTCGAATGCGATAATGATCCTCACGCAAAACCTGTGTTAAATCTCATAAGCGAGGACAATTTGGTAAGACACTGAATCCGAACGATTCTAAATAGTTTCGAAAGTAATCCATTATTGCTTAGGTCTTGCTTTCAGTTCGCTTTGTAATCGTTCTGGAAAACTCTCACCACCATCTAGTCGGTTTAATCAGATGAAAAAACCAAAATCAATTTTGATCCAGTCACCTGCGCTTTCCCACGCTATAAGCAATGTAGTGTTCTTAATTTTGAGTCCTTAACTGCCCTTTGGTATAGAAACGATTTTCTGTAATCTCTGGATGTTTTGATTACTTTGGTTTTTGGTTTAAGGCACTCATTCGCTCTTCTATAGACATTTCATCGTTTCGTCGTTTATTTGTGCATCTGATTTAGAAGTCTTGACTTAATGTAGCTACCAAAACGGAGAAAAAAAAAATCAACGTCCCTTCAGGAAAGGAATATATTATCCTGAGCACAATATGTTTCACCTCTAGAACTCCTTGGAAATGACCCAATTGAAATAAAATCGACGTCGTAGTTTCTTTGAGCGATTACATAGGTTATTTAAAGACAATAACTCTTTGTAGGCTTGGACAAAAATGTATTGTAAAGATTTACAGGTCTTATCATGGAAATGAATTAAGATAGTCTTGTTTCCTAGATATTCAGCTTGAAGACCTTTTGTGGTTGTCCAGATCAACGTTTATCACCTGAGACTAATAAAACAGCAACATTCGATGATATTGTTGCGCCGACTCGGTTAACCTCAACTTCAACCAAGGCGAGACCAAAATCCACACCTGGAGGTAAATGTTCAGTATGTTATTATGTTGCAGATCCAGTTTTGACAAAACTGAGCCTCCAAGTTCCTGGACAGGTGTAATCATTTGTGCCAAATTTCGTTAATTTGTCTATAATTATGCAAGAATGTGTTTTTCTTTTAGGATCTTCATTGAGTTTAGTTACCCTGGCCCTCCACATATTGGTACCATGTCTTGGAACATTTTTCCTCATCTTGATCTTTTTATGCTTGTGGTGGCATCATGTTACTATCAAGAATGCTCTGATGCGCCTCATATGCTGCCAATGTTGTGATGGCTATGATGCCTTAGAACGAGAGGGACGAATTGAACGTGTAACAGAAAGCAGTCGTCTTCTCAGGAACCAGCAGAGCTACAGTGCTGTTGGAGAAGAAGATTCCGTAGCAAAGGGCCCAGAAGAGGGAGTCGCTAAGCAGCACTTTGAATTGATTCGAAAGGACAACAAAGCCGCTGTCGTATAATTAAAATCAAATTTAAGGTAAAGCACCTTCTAAGACTCGGTTAAAACCAGTTTTTGCCATTTCGAAGTATATTTGCACTGATCCTAGAAAATTTAAAAAGCGTATCACGATTTCTTGTTAGTTTCTATACTCACCAATTTGCGGTATGTTTTAATTGTAAGAGCCCAATGATAGTTATTGACTCAATTTCATCACCATTTTAAAAAGGATACAAATGTTTACAGATATCCACTCTGAGACAATTATTTTGTACCCTTTAAGTTTTCGAAAGGAGATAGCTTAATTTTTGCTCTGGAAAAGGTCGCAATTTCATAACTTGCAAAATAATTACAAAATAAAAAAAATAGATTTCTTGAAGTGATTTTCTTTTAGATATCTCGATTTGAGACCCTTTTGGATTATGTAGTTTTAAGACAAAAGATGTAATAGGAAGGTACGATTGGATGCAAAGCATCTATGAAACCAGGTCGACGGCACCCCTAGTGTGCGTGATTCAAAATATGACCCCTATCAGTGTCAATGGGTGGTAAATCAGATAACAATGATTTGTTACGCGTGATAATGAGCGTTAAAAAAAGAAAAAAAATCGTCTTGTTTGTGCTTGCAAAATTCCAAAGAGTTGATGATTTGCAAAACCTTCTAATGATCTGGACAGGAACACCCTATTGCTGGGGTGCGGCCGACGAGTTATTCTGACATTCCTCAATAATATCTCTCAATGAATTTAAAGTTATCGAATTACATTTATGAAACGATAAATGAAAAAATTATCTGTGGGCTGGGCGTCACTCCGGTTTGTCATAGTTGATGACTGAGGAGCATGTTCAAAATTTGGTTCAAAGTTCCAATCATTTTTCCCATTGCTTAGCCGACTATCAGCTGTGAAACTTTTAAGTTAAGATCTGTCATTAACGTCCATCCATAAAGAAGAGCTTGAAGATGCAAAGAATCGATGTCAAATAAATGTGCTCCACTTTTACCCTTCCTTTCAAGCTCCTGATCATGAAAAAAATCTAATCGAAATTGGAGGGCTCCAAATAACACCGTTACAGACACAGTTTTTACTTTTGTTTTCCCAAATTCCTGAACTCAGCTGTAACCACTGACTTCAGTTGTCCATTATTTCCGAACCACATCACAAAAGATTGGCTCGTAACTAAAAGCCATGGTGTCGACTGAAAACCAAAGTTTCTAACTGAAATTTTTATGTGTCACACGAGCGATACCACAAAATGACGTCGACTTTGGAAAGTAATGAAGATAGTTCTTACGTGACGACAGACGGGTCAGTAACGATCAATTCCGCTAGTAGAGTACACCAATTAATTCCATTTTATTCCCTGAATATTTGGCTAGTATCTTGTCCACTTAAAAGGTCCTACTCCGGCTCCCAGAGGTGAAAAGGAAAATCAGTCAGGTAAAGCAGTTCACTCTTTTGAATCAATGCCGGGGTACAGACAGTTTAAAGGGAGGTGTTAGTGCAGTTGCAAAACGAATAATATAATCGCTGAAATATTCAAGAGCGGAAGTTAATCGTGTGTGGAATGAAATATTCATTTTCCACAGAGTGAGCATCAACCAACTTAAGGACTTCCCTGCGGCAGGTTATGTACAAAGCTTTATTAATCAAACTTGAGCAAGGCGCAGAACTGGGATCGAAATCAAGGTACTCGATTGTTTATTGTAGTTAAAAAGTGAACGTGCACGCAGAGTTCAGCCGGTTTCTTGGGCTCAGCATAGTGATAGAGTGAGACAGGCAGGGTTTAATGGATTCCAAACGCTGTGCTGATACATTGCATAGTAAATTCCTTTGAACTATGATTTCGCTTTGTGTTTAAGGCCCGGTTCAAACGTCGAATTTCACATGTGCCGAACTTAATGCGAGAGTTAAATGCATGTGAAGTGCGACGTTTGAATAAATTAAATTCGACTGTTTTAAATTAAATGCGACTTTCGCCGTATCTGCGACGACTGAAACAGTCGAGGATTCGACTTAGGTTCGACTTTTGATTCAAACGTCGCATCTCTTATGTGCCGAACCTAATGCATGATTTATTGGAAAAATTTATGATTCATTTATTACCCACAACTCGCCAGGAACTTTGTGAATGCCATGTGTGAAAAAGCCAATGCAGGACAAAAACAATGGCGGGAGACGAATGAATTTGTAGTTCTTGCTTAGCAAAGACAAAATGTAGTTGTTTGACGTGCGGTAAGTACTTTTGTACGAGGTGTTCGGTTTTTGAAAACAAAGAGGGTACTCCTGGGTGGAAAGTAGAAAAATCTGTGGCATATTGTGGGTCGTGTTTCAATGAAGTGATGGAACGTGAATCAAGTCAAAGTATTATGACGAAAATCCAAGATAAGGAAGCAAGAACAAAGAGTAAAACAAAATCATCAGTAAAGCATTATTAAGCAAACGCTCAATAGAAGTCTTCGTCTGGCAAATAAGTGATGCACTTGGGAATATTGACAGCGAACAGAGTTAAATTCGACAGAGTTAAATTCGACGTTTGAATCAAATGCCGTATTTAACTATTTTAGTGGACTAAAATAGGAGTTGAGTTCGGCACATGTGAAATTCGACGTTTGAACTGGGCTTTTAAAATATTTGACTAAAGTCTACCCATAGATCTGCATCGAGAGGCGATAAATAGATATGGGATTCTCTTAACTGCTCTTCTCTGTGACGGGAAATCAAAAGCGAGAGCAGAATTTCTCAGAACATTAGGTATTGCAAGGCCTACTCTGGGGCCTTAAGTCGCCTTAACTTTGGGCGACTTTGGGCGATTTAAGGCGACTTAAGCGAAATTGGCAGAAAAAACATTGCGACTTTAGGCGATTTAAGGCAACTTAAAGCGACTTAAGGCGACTTAAGGCGACTTAAAGTGATTATATTTGACTGAAGTGATAAAATCAAAGTTTGCAACAGTCTCTCCATAAGTCCTAAAATTATATTGGCGAAACCATGTCGCCACTTCTCTACTAGGATAAAGGAGCACACGGAAAGCGATTAAAACGCATATTTTTTTAAGCATTTCAAGACATCTCCTTCTTCTAAGAACATATACTCCCTTTCTTGCTCTAGTATTCTGGATTCTGCTAACAACTCAATTGATTTAAAACTCAAAGAAGTTTTTTATATAAATAAGATCAAACCTGAACTTGACAAACAATTACAGCTTTATAACACTTTTCTAGCGTTTTAGTTCACACCTTTGATGTTTGGTGTCACGTTGTAATTAGTACCCGCTTTTGTATTACATCATACTGTAAATATTTTATTCATCTACTTGTCTGTTATATAATTACTCACGTTCTGTTACTCATTGATTGAAGATGGCATAAGCATGCCGAAACATGTCTCTCAAAAATGTTGTCTATTTCTTACAATATTTAAAGAACTGAATCCCTTGCAATAAACACCATAGTCAATTTGGTTACTTTTGTGTGTTCATGAGTCACCATAGTATAAAATATCCAGATTTCAAACCAATTTAGCTAAAAATAATTAGACAGAATTCCCACAACAGTTATTGTTAAATTATACAGCCAAAGCTAGTGAATAGATAGCCAAGAAACCAATTTAGCTTAAAATGTTTAGGCAGAATTATCACAACAGTTATTGTTAAATTATACAGTTAAAGCTAGTGAATAAATGGCCAGGAAAACATCATGGGTTACCTGCCCAACATAAACAAACCTATCAAAAATATACACATAAAGACACACATTTTTAATGTAAGAAAAGAGACATGACTTACATAAAACTATCAATAAATTTTCCACATAATTAATTAAAAATAGCTTGATTATTTAATTATTTCACAAAGCCTCACAAATTATAAAAAATTGTTATCTTAGTAAACTTGTCCCCAATATTTTTGCCACTTGCACTGTCAATTTTGGCATGAAAGTTTGGCAACTCGCATGCCTTTCCAACAGCATCGAAAATTGGTCGGTCCTTTTCAGGGACCCAATCAATTTGTTGTTCTCCTGCCTCAGTTGGACAAAACACTCCAATACCACACCGAGAACCATATACTAAGGTCTTTCTCCACTGTTGATCGGATTAGCAGCACCTTCCAAGAATTCAAGTTTTATCTTTAGCCTGGTGGCAGTATTACAGGTTTAAAAGCATTCATTGTTACTTTACAACTGTCTAGAAACTAACGAGTCACGACGAAATTCTCCAAGCTGAAAGCTAGCTCTAAAGTCTCCGCCATTTTAATTCTCCCAGCAACCTTTGCGCCGCTAACTAGTTTCCATGCTTCGAAATTAGCAGCGGGACTACACTGTAGGGTTTCTCTCGCCAAGTACGTCCATTTCATTGAAGCGGTCGCCCAGTTAAACTTTCAGAGTGAATTCTTTTAAAGCTTTTTGAATTTTTTTTTGCACTAATAAATTAACTATTTTTCAGTACACTTTTCAGCAAGCTCGCGTGCGTGTTGTTCTCACGTGCACTTTCGTCACGGGACAAAACTTAAGTCAAGTGATGAAATATTTCTGAAGGCCATGTTTGCCATAAAAGGCTTCTCTTGGCTTAGAAGTGGTTAATGTATGTTTATCATCAAACTGACGAATATGAAATGTGCAAAAAGACTATCAAAGTCTTAAGATAGATAAATATTTACACCTTTAGTAGGTTCGTCGAGCTACAAAGTTCAAATGTTTTCAGTTGGTCGAATAAAATGTGGGAAGTAGCTAGTACAGATGTACAGATTAATGGGTTTATGCTAGAGAAATGACCCACTTTTGTCATTCTTTTACTCTGGGTAGGTTAAGTGCATAAAATTTAGCTTCAGTTAAGTTTAGTTGACCTTTGATAATGTTATTTATACTGCTCAAGGTATATGTGAGTGGCAAGAATTGGGCCTTTCTCCAGAATACCTTTCTATCCTTTTATCTTGATGATCTGGTACTCCAGGTTCTATGTGATTCAATATTAAATTTTATTACAGGACTCGAGCAGTCAAAGGGCCAATAACTAAAATCAACCAATCAAAGTGCTCTATTGCCGGTCCAATATTCTCTAAGTATTGGACCGGGCACTGTCCCGAATGGTCCCGAATGATACCGCAGTTGTGTCCCTTTGAACTTCAGTCGTATAATAAATCTCTTATTAACCAAGCTTGCTCGGGACCGTACTGGAAGAGTATCGACCCTCGTTCTTTTTTGTACGGACCTCGCTGCGCTCGGTCCGTACTGTCAAGACCTCGGGCCGATATTCTCCCAGTACGGCCCTCGCGCTTGGTTAATAAGATATATACATCCTGATGATAATACACAGTGTCAACCCTTTTATTAACCTTTTCATCATGAAATACAAAACAGAAATTTTGTTGAAACAGATAGCTGTTTTAGTAAGAAAAAGGAAGAGTATACATTGTAATATTTCTACATCAGTATTTTTTACATGTAGGTTTTACCCATGCCAGCATAAGGGCTAGACAGGTGCATGACTATTTTCACATGGAGTTTCTATGTATATGGAGGCCACTGCCCACCTCACACTAACAATAATTAAACTCATAGTCCATTGCAGGGTTACCTCCCCCTGCCAACCAGTACCCATATTTACACCTAAGAAAGGTAAGGCACTTTGAGCTTACATTATGCTGCCCGAGAACAAAATGCAATGCTCCAACACTAGACACCAAAACTGGACTAACATCGAGTCCAGTGCACTAACCATTCAGCCACCATGCCTCCTCATCTGATACTCATTATGATTAAAGTGGGGTGAATGGGGTCAATTGGGATTAGGGTGGAACCCTTATGACATTGTGTAACCAATAGTGACATAAGGAAACTACCCCTTAAGGCGACTTAAGGCAACTTAAGGTCCCAGAGTAGGCCTATTGCAAACTATAAGGAAATCAGCAAATTCTATTGACGGTTTCAATGTATATAGCGGAGAGCGTGAATCAAACCATTGCGTTCCTGATGCCAAGCACCTGGGGCATCTTAAATTACTGATGAATTACCAATTCCTAGCAATTTTCCGATGATTGGTAGTAGGGCGAAATGTCCGACGGATTTCATAACGTGACAGGTACGTGCCGTATACAATGTTTGTTTATCTTTTCTTTTCCTCTCTTCTCAGACTAAAATGACTTCACACTTCTTGGTATCAATGGTAGTATGCGTCATCGTCTCTTTTATGATCGAAGGATGTTTCTCTTATGAGTGGGATGCGTTACCAGACAATTGTACGTGCGCTCGAAAAGGCCATCCAACCTACAGTCTATTTACAATGCCACGAAGAAGGTAAATGACCATGACATTGAAAATTAGGAAATAACTTGCAAATGCGCATGCGTGCCAGCTGCATGGATGAGGGTTCCTATATTTAGGAGATAAGGATCTGAGAATATTACAATAAGGGATAGAGCGAGAAAGCCAAAGGAAATGGTAATGGAAGTTTTCGAAGATATCTCCATAACACTAGACCGTGACTTTGTCAGCGGTTTAACACCAACTGGTGAACAAAAAATAATTTGAAAGTAGTAAACGACTTCACCTGAAGAGGAGCTGTAGATTGTTGATATTTTTTACTGAATTTGAGGTTTGGCTGATGAAGAGTTAGGAGTACATTAGGTCAGTGATAAATCGTTTTAATCGATTAATTTTACAGCAAGATGCTCTGAATTGTGTAACCTTGTGTGAACTTTCTGTTGAAAGAATTATTTATGATGATGGCCAATACACTTACACCTTCTTTCCTTGCGAGCCGGACAATTTGATATCTGCGAAGGGAAGTTGCAAAAACGTGGCAGTAAGTATAGTAAATTTGTTCTGCGCTTTATTTTCGCGTAAATATTCTCATTCGAGTTTAAGGAATCCATGAAGCCTTTTCTTCTCGTAAGATAGAAAACACTTGACTGTTGAGTAAACAAAAAAACGACGAATACGGAAAAAAACCAATTAAGCTTGGTTCGTTCATTATTATTATCAAGACCTATGATATATACAACATGTATTACACTTCTTACGCTACTGACTACGACTGCTCACCGAAAATTTTCTGATCTCTCCATGAAATAAGCATCTGTATTTTATTTATTTATGAATGCGAACAAATTACGTACGAATTCTGCATAACAAACATTGGGATGAAGCATGCAACTGTAGCCACTATCAGGCTTTTGAATATAACATGAGGTCATTTGCTTTGCCGTGATGAAGATGTATGTGGAAACGACAAAAACCCAACCCAATTGGAATAAGAGGCTCCTAAGACTTGTTCTGTTTTCTTCATATACAGCTGTGTAAATACGACACAACGGGATCCCCACACGTGTATAGAGACATTGGTGAACAGAGAGACGTTAAGTGCGAAGCCACTAGTGATTATCCGTTTGAATTGAAATATACTATAACGTGAGTTGACAATAATTTAAGTTTAATAATGCTTTTTATCACTGTACAAGAATAATTAACAATAAAAAGGTACAGAAGGTAAAGGAAAGCAATAGGGGGAAACTGAATTCCCATGTAAAAACTGCTCTCCAAGTTTCTGAAGTGGACCAATCATTCCTGATAGAGTCACTGACTATGAATGAGTCTGTGATCGCTGATTCATGAGAAAGGGGATATCACAGCGGACACGTTGCAGTCTTTCCTTTTGGTTGCCAAAGTAGTCAAAATGTTTGTAGCAAATTGTTGCTTTGGTTTTATTCTCTAGGTCAACTTTGTCAATCATTTTCATCCATATTCAACTACCTCTAAACGTCTATGCGTTTTGGACGGACGGAAGTGAAATAAAGTTGAATGTAAGCGGTGTTGATGAAGTATCACTTGTCCTAAACGTCTATGCGTTTTGGACGGACGGAAGTGAAATAAAGTTGAATGTAAGCGGTGTTGATGAAGTATCACTTGTCCCGTTTTCTAGGTCAGGGGCTTTTAAAGGAGGTACTTCCACGGTCATTATCAAGTGCAGTAAAGATCCATCCGCTAAACTTGTACCAATTAACATCACAACAACAATTATGGTACAGACATATATATATATATTTTTATGCAGTGTAATAAGGAAAAGCTCATCGGGCTTTGTAAACAATAGTCTTCGTGTTCTGGAAGAAAACTTGTGGGAGATGTAAATGATATATATGCATATCACTAACAAAAAATTGCTTTGGACAAATATCTAACGCTGAGTTCATTGAACTCCAATAGTTGCGCACTTTTTCTTTTTTCGATAGAAATTCAAGTTAGAGACGCCTTGTGGATGTCCTAATCAGTGTTTACCTGAGTCTCCTACCACAGCTAAACCAGGACCAACTCCCGCCCCCCCAAGTAAGATGTCCGTCTCAGGTACAGCATTAAGCTACTATGTCAGTTTATCTTCTCTTTTTCGTTACCTTTCATCAAAGTAAGTCACCGATCATATGAAACCAACAAAATGTCAAGTAAATATTGAAATTTTAATTCTGATTCAGTTTCTTAACGCTTTAAAAGCAACTTATGCCCTATGTCTACAAAATTGGATAAACTAAAGCTGCGGATAATCTAAATTGATTGGGACGCTTACTTAAAGGAACAATCCTGCTCGCAAAATCTTCCTTTCCACAAAAATGAAATAATTATATGTGCAGGCTTGATTAAGCTGCGCGCGACGAACCAAACGTTATGAAAAAGCAACTTCTGCGAATCGAAGGAAGCAGGAAAAACGCTGGAAAGATAATCCTATTTTCACCATTAATCATCAACAACAGTCTATAAAATAAATAAAGAAAATATGTTTGTTTTTCAGATTGGGAAGTGGACATCTTATCACCAATTGTGGGATTTTTCGCTTTTGTGGGCATATTTCTATTTATATGGTGGCTTTGGTTTAACAGGTTGCTACGCTGTCCCCGTCGCCATGACTACGACAACCTAGGAGGCGGAGCAGGAAGAGACAGACTCGCGACAGAGAATACTCCACTTATAGACGATCGCGAACAAAGTGATCACGCTATTGAACACGAAGACCCTGGGGCAGAAGGAACTCTAACTGAACCAGTTCAGGTCGAAGAAGGAGATGTGAAAGAGGAAGACAAATTTGTCACACCCGGCATCAGACCAACTCCTGTTTAACTTGTTTTGTCCTATTAAGTTGTAGTTGGTGTTAATCTAACATATTTAAAGACTTCATTAAATCACATTACTGAATATCTCTGACTTCTAGGGCATAAAAGAAACAATGATAATAACACATCTGACAAGCTAACAACTTCGTTTAGTAGTTACAGTGTCAATCAATGTTACTGGGGAGAATCTTGTAGGTGATGCCGCGACCTTAATTAGCTCTTTGCCATAGGATGTGACAGACAAAGTGAACGCAGAAAAATAGATTTATCAGGGCAATTAAGCAATAACACATATTTTTGAAACCGTTCTTTTGATATCATAGAACACATACATACAATTTCTCTATCAGTTTCAATGCAGTTTTAAGGAAATCTCACGAAAATAGCACCACTTCTTATCTCCACAAGGACACACTTTTTACATTCAGTGCTCAAACATCAATGTATGTCCGCAGACAAAAGCTCGTGAAAGGGGAATTCAATAAATACAGTGTATTTGTTAACGTTGATCAGTTTGGGTCGTTCTGTTCGGTTCGTTGATTATGTCGTGACAAACAGTCATCCAAGTGATTCGAGCTACACTTTCATGACACATTGAAAGCGAGATTACAATATGTGAGCGAGAGTTTGAATATTTGTATGGTTCATCCATGGTACACCTCTTTTCGCTACAAGTCCAACCGTAAAAATTATTGCATCCAGCTGTATCCTTCGACTATAATCCTTACTCATCATGCCTTATACGTTTGCATGTGAAGATAACAGTGTAATGGAATTAAAGTTATATATGTTTTGCTTTTCTAATTTTCTTCTCTATTTCCTAACACTGCTCTACTATGTAAAGTCTTAGTCTCTTCTCCCTAAGTTTCTACAAACGAGTGGTTTGTGATGTTTGCCTATCAACAGAAACTGTGAAACTTCCTCTTCCCTTTGAAGATAAACTTCCGATGCTAATAAATCTCCCGAGCTTTTGATAAAGACGAGTAATGCCAAAAAGATTTCTAACTTGTTGGCGGAACTCACTGTTTACAATGCAGTAGATGACTGGGTCTGCAGCAGAGTTCACTATCGTTGACACAACCATCAGCGTAAGCAGAATGGTGTAGTACGGCAGCACAGTAATATCTGGCCAAAACATCGCAACTAATCTAAGCAAAGTCAACGGGAGCATGCTCACTGCAAACAAAACTACTAAGGGTGTAAGGATGCGATAGGTCTTCCTTTTTTGGCGTAACATGGTTTTTACACTTGAGTAATGAAGGTTTCCCAAGCTTGTGGGACCATGAGGCATACCCTGAAGGGAGGCAGTCCGTTTAGAGACCAGGTGCGCAATTTTAATGTAGCTAAAGGCAATGACAGTCAGGGGAAATACGTACCAAAGGACAGTGAGGCTTATGATGTAGGTCATGTAGATTGTCGTTGAAAAGGAGATGTAACAGCTTCTGTGACACGAGTCGTACTCTGTAAACACGTACAGAGGAATGGAACCAACAGTGAAGGAAGAAGCCCACACACCGAGCAGAATAAAGCGCCTTTTCTTGCACGATAGCCTTTTGCGGGCGTGAGCTGCTGTTCGAGCGATGTTCACGTACCTTTCGAACCCAATCAATGTGATAGAAAAAATGGCAGCGCCAAAGAACGTTTCTGTTGTCGGCATAATATACAGGCAAAAAGCTCGGCCAAGTGCCCACCCGAACGGATCTTCCTCCTTTAAAATGGCAATTGGCAAATTGAAGATCAGTGTACAAAGATCTGCTATCGCCAGGCTGAAGAGGTACTGGCTTGCTGGTCCAAGCACCTTGGGCCTTTTGATAATAACTAAACAGACTGTGACGTTCCCAATGACACCCAAGAAGCCCAGGGTAACTTGGAAACCAATCCGGAAGATGGTTACCGCAAGCGGTTCCTTATGCAGGAGGTACACAGGAGATGTTACATTGCTTTCTGAGCAGTTGGTGCTCATTTCGACCCACCCAAAGGATCTGTGTTTAAACGAAACGATTGGTTAAAACCTCTCCTCTTTATCAGAAAGAAGAGAGTAACCGAATCAAAAGCAATAATCAAACTGATTTACAACTACAGGATCTACATTTTGTGGCATGAAAAAGAAATATGTGCTTGCTCATTCGTCATCTTTAAGTTTAGGTTAGTCAAAATGGAAGTCCCTCTCCTTGAAAAGGAGAAACGTTAGTTTTGGCTAAGACATAAAACAAAACGCGCCATGCATCTCGCTTAAAGGTTCCACCTCTTACGTAAAAAGAGCGAGTGTGTTTATGATCTTACTTGGTGCCCTTTCAAAACATGTTTCCTCTCATTCATCAGCTTTTTAGTCACTCATTTACACATTTGTCGTACTATGTTATCCTTTTTTTCACAACCTCAAAAGTGAAATACATCTATGGAAAAATTTTAAAAGTGACTTGACTTATCTTGTGCACAACTTATCCAGCCGACGGCAAAACTGAAATTGAAAGTTGCTTTGTAATGGCCCCATACATATATTTTCACGACTTTAGGCAATTTTGTCTTCCCTCTCTCTCTCTCTTTCCCCCCTTTTTTACGTAAGATGTAAACGAGGAATCGTTCGTTTAAATGTCGTCATACCTTTTAAAGACAGGTTGCAAAGTTTGAGCGTCTCCTCTTTGACTCGCTTCGGTTACGACAGAACTGGCTTTTTAATCAGTTTTTTTGACTCAAGGGGTGTCGTAAGTGATAATTAATTGTAAACTACATCAAAATAGATTTGGTTTTGTCTATGTTTAGCCCTCAACTATCTATTTAAAATACATTTCGACAAAACTTGTATCTTTAACTCCCACTGAGTTAACATGGCCCTTCGTTTTCTATTAAACGTTCTTTTGAACCGCAGTGGTGGTCATTGAAAACAATTGCTTAAAGTCGATAATGATCCGCGAAACCCACAGAGAGCTATTCCTTATCAATTTTAATTGAAACCCGTGGATTGCATTTACTTTTGATTGGTAAAAACAAACATTTAGCAACAACCCCTTTAGCCATAAACCAGTGAGGACTTCAAAATGAGCCATTAGAAAAAAATAGAACAAAAAACAACGCCAGGGGCTTTTTTTCTCATAAAAGGGTTCAGAAAGAGAAAGGGTTTTCATCAAACCCGGATGCATTTGTGCAAATTATATAGACAACGCGGATATCTGAGGTTTTCCACAAAGCACGTAATGCAGATTTTCTTTCACTTCCCTTCATGTGCTCCAAATATATATGTACCTAACAAACCGAAAATTACTTAACAATTACAATGCAAATTATCTTGGTGAGAAATAACAATCAGGATGAAGTCACGAAACCACGAAAGGACATTGAAAGGAAACACGTACGAAGTGTGGGTGAAATGTTCCCTGAATCCAACAGCCTGGTTTGAAGCGTGCGTAGAGATACCCATGAGGACTGCCGGGTAAACCTATGGCTCACTCCATAGGGAGGTTCAGTGATCCATTGACTGGGATGACAACTTGATAGAATGGAATAATTTAGAAGGTTTGGATTTCCCTTGTATTATTGAAAGCGCTAACGATTAAAAACAGATGCTTGTGGTCACTAACAAAACAATTATTACAGTGCAAGCATTGGCGATAGAAAAAAAAAAAAAAAAAAAAAAAAAAAAAAAAGATGCAGGAAGGCAATGCCCAAACTTTGTCGACTTTTCATCGCGTTCAAAAAGGACAAGCACTTGGTCTCGCTGCGGGTGTTCGTTTTGTGGCTTAAATTTGTGATTTTGGTGCATCGTGCTCTTGAACGAGGAAACCTTAACGATGATGCAGAAAGTTTTGAATATCGAAGCAACAGAAACAAAAGCCACGCCACGGGATAGGCGGATGGAGGCTTAATGTCACCAATACGACACAGAAATTCTACGCATGAATAAAAAGGCATGTTTCTAAAAGAAACTGTGTTGCTGCGTCAAGAGGGGGGTATTTCAAGACAATTTGGTTTTATTAACTGAGTTTATAAAGGGCTAGAATGGGCTAAAGCTCAAAACATCATCTTTAGAAACTCTTTGCGGTGGCTAATATACATTATCAATAAAGTTGATAAAATCAAATTATCTTTATCTTAGCTCTATCGTTTGGTTGTCACGCGATAACAGTTACACAAGAGGATTGTTTACTGCCGAAGAGAGAATTGAGAACTGAGAATTGTTACTCAAAGGGAACAACAAACAAAGACTCTAGTTTAATTTTTTGGGGGCAAAGATGGAGATAGAAGACTCTTGTAATGTTCCTGAAAATGGAGAACACTTCCGATTTTTAGGACGGCGGCTGAAGCAAGTGGTATGAACGTCGTTCGTTTCATATCAGAAATTGACACGATAACCAGTTGGAAGTCAAAATGAATCAAGCAAATTTGGCGAGGTCTCACAACATGCATTGTACGACCTCGGAAATGTTAGGAAGGATACATTGTTCAAATCCTTACCCGAGACAATCTGTCCTAATCGAGGAAGTCAGGTGAAGATAGATTTAGAAATAAACTTTATGAGGACTTTTTCCGTTGGTCTTCTCGGATCATAAGAAAATGATGAACACTGAATGCTTGCAATTGTTGTCTGACATCTAGATCACTAATTCTGGTATCATTTTCAAAACAGATTTCCAGACTGTCTCGTATTATTGCGTAGGATGTCCTTCCTGCTGGTCTATTTATCTGAAATCTACCCTTATAAGGTAAATGTAAACTTAAAACTGAACGAATAAATGGGGCTAGTTTCTAAAGAAACTGCGGTGCTGCGTTCCCTTATTAGGTAACTGTAAACTCAAAATGAATAACGGGGGCATGTCTGTAAAATGTGGTGCTACGTCGGTGGGTAGCAGTGAATTCGTGCTTACGAAAAGCTGTTCATTACATTTACGCAACCACGGATGAATTAGAAATTCCTATTAATTTGCTCTCATGTCCTGTAGACTTGACATGCGCCAGAATCCCTCTTTCGTTAACAGCCTAAAATTCGACTAGTGGAATTTAAGGGCAATAAAATTTTTTAACAAACTTGTGTACAACACCAAAAGATATACCTAATAAAAATTTACAAGCTTAACATGAATAAGGTTGACTAATTTAAAAATATTTTAATTGCGAAAATTTTTTAAGGGAAAGCTTTTTGATAAAATTGGGTTCAGCTGGCGTCCCAAATGTAAAAGTCGTCGTTAAAAAAACTGCTTTAGTGGCTAAAAAAAACAAACATGACTTCAATTATCAGGGGAAAAACGGTCTGGAATAGCTCTTACTTATTAGAGAAATTTGAAAGATCTCGATTGGTCACGGTACGGCATGCACACTAAGGAAGCAACTGCTGGAACTTTTTTCGCAATTTCTCGCTTATCAAGTTAAACAATTTTAAAAATAATTTTCTCGCATTTATTGTTTCTTTAAGTAGGATTCCGGCTTTCCGCTGGACTCTTTATTTTTTCAATTCATTCTTTTGAGGTAATTTCAAATTTTCGCTTGACGGAAGGGCTAACCCTCCAAACGTCAGCTTTAGAAACCCTTTACGGTGGCAAAAGTTACATTATCAAATAAACTCAGTTTATCATGTAAAAACAAATTATTTTGATATATTCTCCGCCGACGCATCACCGCATTTTCTTTAGAAATTTATCTCCTTTTTTTAAGATTAAGACCTCTTAAGAGACGAAGCACTGATAAAAAATCCATAACCACACCATTCATTAGCCCCTGCATCAGTCTTTTCTACTTCCTTTCAGACAAACGGGAAAAGTCTTAAGCATATGGTTCACGCGAAGGCAAGAGGCTAAAATAACAGAAGCAGGGGAGAGTAGGAAAAGTCTGCTTCTGGGCGCAGACGCATCACATTTCCGCTCCCTCAGCGAATCACTCATTGCGTCAGCTGTCAACTGAGGAACCTTTGTTACTACCTTCCGGTGGATAGTGAAACCGCAAATAAAGATATCAGCGGGACAAATTTTCAACATCTGGAAAATTGATTATTTGACATGTTTATCGGCATGGCGCACGAGAACTATTGAAACCACATTTGAAATTCCTGTGACAGGAAAATTCTCAAGATGAGTTACCTCAAAGATGGCCTTATGTAGTCCCGGTATACCCGCTGAAGCAAGCGGTACTTACCATGACTGCATACAGGAAAAGAAATAAGTTTGCACAAAGTTTGTTGGGAGAAAAGATATGACAGATCTCCAGGCGTGAAGACCGCCCAAATCGGACATCTCCCGAGGAGATTGTCTCTACCTCAAAATATCCTTACCCCTTTTCGATAGAAGTAATATCAACATTGAACTAAACAACAAGGAAATCAAACTTACGAAGTTTCCGTGGAGCAAATTCTCAAATCTCTTCTAGAGCGACTCCGTTCCTATTTGAACAGATCAGATCTCTGATTTGAACTCAGATCGATCTGAATACATCATTCCCTTTTAGTGACGGACAACTGACCAATCGTAATTTGTTTCCGTTCGTGGACGAATGACCCCTTCTTCCTTTCGCCCACCTGCTCCCGCGTGTCTCCCGATTGCCTTTCAGTCCTTCGACGGAAAGGTCGCCATGCTCATTTCTCGGAGATTGCCAGTTGCATGACGAAGAATTTTCTTAAGATTTTTCCTTATGTCTACGCTAAAAAGGAAGCTTTGAAAAAAAGATCAAAATAAAGGTGCAAATTAAAGATAAATGTGATATAAACAAACGTCCAAACAAAAGCCCTTTCAATTCGAAATGAGAAGAGAAAAAAGATAAGGTTGGTCGACTGAACTCCAAGAGTTCTAAAAAAGCAGACGACTGTTTGAAATCTAAAGTTCTCCCCTAAGTTTCTGTCCTTAGTCGTGAAAACATAGCAGACATTATAACATTTCTTCCTCTGATTAGCTTTCCTTTATCACTTTTTAACGCCCAAACAATATGAGCTCAGACCGTTCCCGCTGAGTTTTCTAGTTGGACAAACCTTCCCTATATTTCGAAAATAACCAACAATGACTTTGCACGTGCATGACACTCTTCCTTGCATCTTACTCCGTAGAAGAGAGTGTAAAATTTACAAACATTTCCAGTTAATTTGCTTTAAATGCACCAAACAATGAAAATGTCCCTGAAATTGTACCGATAGCTACTGGCCATCTTCAATCAGTCTCATTTGACGCCTACAATCTGACTGAACGCGGCACCATGGTTACAGTAAGTGCTTTTCAATCCTGTTGAAAGGCCTATAAAAATTTATTGAAAATTTTTAAGCGGCACCAGATGCTGTAAGTGAATAAAACCTGTTTATTGCACAGTAATTAATGTCTTCAGTAACCGATATATCATTTTTGTCATTAAAAAAAGGTTTAAAGAAAAAAGTGCGGGTCAAATCTATTTGGCGACCTAAATTTTAAAGTTTTCGTTCGATAAAATAAAATATTTTAGTCAGAGAGAGAAATATGACCAAAATTATCAAGAAATTACAGGCCTGAAATCATTTAAATTTGCGGAAGTTTCCATGATCCTGATTGGCAGTAACGCATACATCTCAGCTAATCCAATGGCGGTACTTTTTCGAATGTTAATTCAGTTTCTTTGATATTTGGATTACTTAGTCTGCTACTATTTCCACAACAAATCTCCAGACTTTCTTCCTGACATGATTATTTCATTACGTACGATTCCCTTCCCACTGTTGATCCATTGTTTCTGCATGCTTCTTGACCGATATCTTTTTTTCTTGAGTTTCCAAAGAACGAATTAGAGTTGATGTAACCATGCGTAATCACACTATACACTGCTTCTATGTATGGCGAAGAACAATCTCTGAAGAATTTGTCATTTGTTTGGGACAAAAGGAAGGTTAGAAAACGGTCAAATTTACCTGAATGAGCTACAAACCGAGTGGAAATGTTTCCAAAATCGTACAGATAAGAGCCTTCTCAATAAGAGTAGACATTATATAAAGTCAGCCACCTTAACCCCACATTGAAAAATGCCACATTGAGTCGCAAAAACGCGGCAGAAATGTGGCATTTTTTGTTTGAATTCGTTCATCACATTTCTACTTTTATAAGTTATACGTAAGAGCTCTTACTTTTCTCGCAGATTTGTCCAGTGAAACAAACCCTGCCTTTGTTTCGGAGAAAACAAACAATTTGGGCATAACACTGCTCATTGCATTTATCCTCAATGAGGGATGAATAATTACATGGTTAAATATTTATATAATTAATTACAGCATTCATCCTACGACGTGTGATTTAGCAACGTATATCAAGTTTCATTCTCATGTTTCATAGAACAAACATGCGTTAAACTGAGAAAATTTTCCCTTAAAATCTACAGTGTGCTGAACGTTCGGCAACTCTCTTGTCATTTAACACCCAAAATTCTACGGACATAATGGAAAGCGTTATCGTGGTTACTTTAAGTGCTTTTCAACCCTGCCTATCAATTTCTGAATACGTGTACATTCAATACCAAAAACTAAATTCGAATAAAACCATTTTTAGTGTATATTCAGTAATTTATGGCTCACTGTACAGTTTACAGTATTCAACCGCCGTTTTGAGAAGTTCTACGTTTGTGCGTGATGTTTTGTTGGAGTCCTCAGAGATAGAAATTTAAGCTTAAGGCGTTGCCTGAGTTATTTGTCATTCGAACTTTCACCTTTCTCTACACTCTTTTTGACGAAACTTTCCCTTTTAATAACAGAGATAGCCTCATTCATCTCATGAAAAAAGTACGCCGGGCAATTTTCGTTTGATTTGCGATCGCCATTGTTGTTTACAACTTGCGCGCGCAATTTCGTGGAAAAGATCGTGCGTGGAATGCATTAGAGGCTGATAATTTCTAAAGAAACTGTTTGGGGCTGCGTCGGTGGGGGTAACGAAATAATTTGGATATATCAACAAAGTTGAAATGGTAAATTGGCCACCGTAACGATTACAAAAGCTGACGTTTCGAGCGTTAGCCCTTCGTCGGAGCGAATAGAGGAATTGTGGGTTGTGTGTGCTTTTAAAGGCAGAAAATGGAGCTACGTTATCGGTGGGAACATGGCAACGAGAAAAACAAGAATAAATTAGTGGAATGTAAAGCATTCGTTGATCCCTGTGGGATTTAGACTGCCGGTTCGAAAGATGAGCTTTTGTTCAAGATTTTTACGGCTTTCCGTGCTATGCATTAATTTGGATTGCATTAATTTGGATCCAATCTCCCCCGGTATAAAACCCTTTCGAACTCCCTTGAGCTTCATTCTGCCATTTGTTGGCTTAAAATATGGGTATCCTGCCTACACGTAACCCTCTGTCTGCATAAATTAACTTTCACTAACATTGGTGCCACCCCACCTGGTATCCCGTGGTGATAATTCAGAACTGTGGTCTGAGTTGTGATTAGGAACACATAAAAATATATTGTATGGATACATGTTTGCATAGTGCTGTAATCATTGTGTCATTATTAATAACTGGTAGGTTATTTGTAATTACGTTTTGTTATGTTCACATTACAGAATTATAAAAATCAATGAATTACTCGCCTACATTGCTTCAAGCATGATAGTATGAGGCGCCAAAGTGGACAAAAATGCCGTTTAGCATTTTTTCTTTCCAATTACATAAATATGTTCTAAACTCAAGATTTTTGCCCTCAGTTTACATATTAGATGCTAACTTAGTGAAATATTTATGCTCTTTTTCGCATTTACTTTCTAAACTCTTCAGTTGCTTTCTAATTGCAAAGAAAATGCGTTACAAGTACAGAAAAAAAAATTATTCTAATTGAAATGTGTTTTAGATGTTTTAATATTCTTATCATATGCTATTTTAAGAAAAAAAAGTATTCTAATAATGTTCTTCTCATGCCAAGTTTGAAAAAAACTCTGCTCATAAGAATTCATAATTTCAAAACGAAGACGACTTTTTTCGCCACTGCTGCTCACTGGGCACTGGTATACAAAAGAACAGGCACTCTCTGTATTTAAACCTTTGCGTCTCGTACAAAGATGTGTTCGTATATCGTCTAAAATACTCGTCAGGTAAAACCACTTTGTGTAGCATAAATTTGCATGTTAATTAGAAACGGGGTTTAATTAGCACGAAAAAATTCAACTGAGAATAATTCGCATACTAATTAGAACGTATTTTTTGCAATTACAATGTATTTTCTGACTGAGAATTGGATAATTTTTCATTCTTATGAGCACAGTTTTTTTCAAACTTGGCATGAAAAGAACATTATTAGAATACTTGATTTTTTTAAAATAGAATGTAATAAGAACAGAACATCTAAAACACATTTCAATTACAATAATTTTTTTCTGTATTTGTAACGCATTTCCTTTGCAAGTAGAATGCAACTGAAGAGTTTAGAAAATAAATGCTAAAAAGAGCAGAAATATTTCACTGAGTTAGCATCTAATATAAATGTAAAAAAAAAATGTAAATAAAGATGTAAAATGTAAAATGTAAACTGAGGACAAAAATCTTGAGTTTAGAACATATTTATGCAATTGGAAAGAAAAATTGCTAAACGGCATTTTTGTCCACTTTGGCGCCTCATATGAGAGACTGACTGCAATGTACTTGACCACAAATGTCATCCAGCCTTTACCTGGATGATGCTTTATGTAAAATAAGAAGTTTTGCATTCCAAGGCAGTTACTAAAGGCAAAATCTCAAGAGAGATAAACCTTCAGTACAGTCAAAGCAAATAAAGTAGTTAAAAAAGGATACCATCATGGGTAGAGTATTATTATTGTGCTTCAGTGTGATATCATGAAGCTAAAAACTGCATGGAAAATTATTACTGTGCCATTAATCTCAACACAGTAATCACCATCAGTGTTACATCATACATATTTTCACCTACATGTACAAGCAGTACCAAGATTCACTGCCAAAATGTGTACACTTTATGTTACATGTTACATTTTCTTTCAACAGTGATGTTACAATAAAATTATACCCACATGTAAATTTGCCAACTAATACAGTTAGAAAAAGTCCCCTTATTCTTCTTTCGTATCACAATTTTGATTGTACTTCATCCACACTAAATGCATTCACTACACAGTCAGAGCTAACAGTGGCACACAAAGTATAATCCTTGTTCCACACCAATCCTTCAATAGAACCGGCATGCATTTTCCTGCATGCAAGTCTTTCACCACTCAAGCAGTCCCAGAGAACCAAACGCCCATTCTGTGTTGAACAGAGACACCAATGTTCGACAGGGTTCAAGCTCAGGTAAGTGAGTGTGTACCATCCTGGGATGTCTTTTGTGTCGAAGACATGCTTCATCTCAAAAGTAACACCATCTCGTATGTGCACAGTCTTGTCATCAGCACAAGTGGCCAATATCAACTGCCCATTGGCCATTTCCTTCCAGTCAATTGATGTTACAGCAGTTGTGTGTCCAATAAGGGTTTCAATTTTTTCTCCTAAAGAATACAATGGTTGAGTTGATGATTGATAACTGTTCTTCGAGACAAATTAAAGAAAAAAACCTCATCAGCAAACCTCTGAAGTAAAAAGAGCTGTTCATGTTATTATTATTACTATTTTTTGTATAATTACGTGCAAAACATGTTCATCAGTGGGAAATGAGATATCCTGCCCTGTGATTGTTACAAGGATTTAATTTGCCAATTTTGGGTTTGCATTTCTCATGTCAGTCTACAATAAAAGTTAGAAGAACACAGATTTGAACACAGATAACAAGGAGCATAATGATAAGCCACATGACTTCTCTGATCTGTATTGCAAATATAATATACATGTACAATAAACTATCACATTTACATTTTACAATGGACAGAAAATGGCCATGATTACAAATCAAAGAACCAGTGCACAGTCACCTAACTGACTTGACAAGCTGGTCACAGTAGATTCTTGGCAAAGAGAATCTACATGTATTTCCAGTTTCCAGCTTGCAATTTCCTTATTTAAAAGAAACAACTAGAAAATGCCAGGCAGTTAAAATCACCATACCAAAGAATCAACCATGAGCATAATCAGAGCAAAGTTTTCAGAACTAAGTTGTTTGAAACTATCAAAATTATCAATACAATGTAATAACTGGAACTAAAGTGGAACTTGTTTAAAAAGTGAATGATATAATCTATCAAAATTATGTACATTAGATATAATAATAATAATAATAATAATAATAATAATAATAATAATAATATTTAACGAGGGAGCCCAACTCACCACAGTGGTTTTCAGTGGGGCCCTCATTAACTAATTAATTAAATTAATTTAATTCATTACCTCAATTGATAAAATAATAATAATAATAATAATAATAATAGTAAAAATAAATAAAATAATAAAAAATGTGTTTATAAATAAATTCAAAGAGTCAAAATCTTAAAATCAATAACTAATTCAAATTCCAAAGTTTAAAATTAATCAAAATCTTTTAATAAAATTTTAGCTTGGATTTAAAATTTAGATAAGAGATGTGTTTCAGATCAGTTGGAAGAGTGTTCCAGTCTTTCACAGCTTGATAGATAAATGTTTGTTTACCCCAGTTAGCTTGAGGAAGAGGTAAATGAAGATCATTGGAATGTCTTGTGTTATATGAATGGACAGCTTGATTTTTGATAAAATTAAAGTTAAAATCAGTTTCCCCAATCAGGCACTTGTGGATTGCAATGCAGTAATGAAAAATTGTAATTTACATGTAGCATGGAATGAAAAAATAAAACTAATTTATGTGCAAAAAGCTCAGATCTAATATCAGTCTTTTCCACTCAAGCACAGGATAGTCAGACACACAACTGAAAGTACTAAGTATAACAATACTTTTGCACTGGCATTGTATCATATATCTCACATTTATAGCAGCTGTACTTTTTAACCCGCTCTGTTGTTGTTTCTGATGGTGTAAAAAATGTTATTGAAACATTGAGTAATTTGACTTTTCACCATTCAAATTTTATAAACTAAACAATATACTGTAGATTTGAGAACTACATGTATCATAATTAGCAACACCAAGAACATAACTAATGTAATGTACAGGTATGCCTTTCACTACCCAACAAGCAAGAACATACAATCATGTAACATAAGCAATTGCAAATGAAATGTTCAGTAAAACAAACATTTCTGTATTCAATTGACACACAATAGGAATTAATTTCTTCAGATATAATGATTCGTTCATATAACATGCAGGGCCTGGCAGTTTAAAGAGCAGATAATGTTATTCAACAGATAAATTGCTATCCAGCCGATATTAGTGTTACCACAACACACTGCGCTATCCAATCCACCCTTTGAACAACCTGGGCCAGGTGCATAATCGAAGCATTTTTAAATGCTCACTCGCATTGTTCCTTAAAGTTTGAAATGTGCTTTCATTTGTATATTAAATTTTGCAGTTTGATGAAGACTTTTCCATGGCTTTATGCTTACATACAGTATGTTGTACATAAGAGGGATTCTGCTCATCCTGACCACCAGCAAAAATAGTTTTCTTCTTACAATGCATGTGGAGAGAATATACACTTTATAAAATTGCCTCCATTTGAATGAGATGCAAGTCCATGTTAATTATTTTAACATCTGGTGTTAATCAGTATCAATCATTCAAATAGTCAGTGACTGTGGTCAGTAATAAACTCTCAATCATTACCGATTGATGAAGGTGAAGCAATGTCAAGAATTTCTGATATGAGCTGTCTTTGATTGAAATATAAATTAAAATAAATTAGGCCATGCCATAAAAGGGGAGAAGTGATTTGAGAAATAAAACAATTCATGGGGATGGTTTAAGTGTGAATTTTCCTTGATTTATATTGTTTTTAGTTATAAATTAATGCTAGGCAAAAAATGAGCAAGCATGATCTAGGAGAATCCATCTGTGATAATCTGATTTTCTGATTTTTTTCCCAAAGTTGCTAGTTTTGAAAGATTCCTGTACATGTATACAGCTATACTTGTAGGTGTAGGTGTGGGCTTTATTTAAACATGTACCAGATGCCTGTTTAATTACCCCAGAGCTAGATTTTAAAACATGTATCACTTAGAATACACAAAGCTGTACTTGCCATTAGAGGAATTCCATATACAGGCTGTCTGATCCTCAGATGCTGTTGCAATCATTGATGCACATGGACTCCAACAGACACTCCAGATTTCAGCTGCCACCTCTTGTCCCTCTCTCTCAATAAAATGAGCTCTAAAATTCAGGAGTTCCTCAGGTTGAGAAGAGTGGACTGGTTGAAATAGATAAAGGCACAGATGCCCACTGTCCAAGCCAATTGCTAAGCTGGTGCAGTCATGTGACCAAGCCATTGTCAAGATGCCACCAAGACAAGTCAATGCAGTACATGGAGGAACATCTCCACTAGGTAGCCATCTTAGAAGATCACCATCCAAACAACCAATGAAAGCATAGTCATTGTTCCAGGTAAGACATCTGATGGAGCTTTCGTGCTTTGTTTTGAAGACTGGATCAGTTTTTCCCTTTTGCCATATGAAGATGTTCCCAGTGAAATCTCCTGCCAGGACCAAGTTTTTCTCATTCATTGCAACTCCACATCCAGTGACCTCAAGAAATTTTATATCATGGACCTGCTTTAAATGTTGAGGAAATTTATCTCCAGGGTTAATGTAATCCAGTGAGATGTAATGGAGAGACATGATCCCACCCACCCATAGAGCTCTTCCTGGTACTGCCCAATTTAGGTGAATAATCGAGTTTGTAGGGCCTCCTCTTATTTCGTGAACAAGTTCACCTCTAATTGTCCACCAGGAAAAAATTCCTGACAGGTAAGATACTGCAAGTAGGTAGTCTCCATGCCAAAGTGCAGCCTGTGCTGAACCTGTGGCCTGAAGGAATGATGTGATTGACAGATCAGCTTCACAAAGAAGGAGAAAGATTCCTCCCTGAAACCCAACAGCAATGATACCATTGTGGCATGGTGACAAACACATCAGTGACGCTTTTGAGTCGCCTAGGGGGTCTAGGGTTTGAGATTTCAAGAACTTGCCACTTTCTGAGAACAGGTGTGCTTCACTGAAATGATTGTGGTGTCTCTGAAGAAGTGCAATAACATTATTTTGTGATGTAAAGACAGCCATGTCATAGAAATCTTTCTGCTTTACATACGTAGAACTTGGTTTGCCTTCGTTAATGACTGATGCAGGTGCTTCAATGAGGTATCCGGAAGCGTTTTCTTCTTGGAAAGAGCTGGAAGAACTTTGGATACTTTCGGGGGTTTTAGGGGTAACAGTCCACTTTTCTCGAATTTCCCATTTTTCGTGTTGCTTAACCAGGTCAAATGCGATCACAACTGAATGTAACTGAATATCCTCACCACAGAGTAAAATTCGGTCTCCATTTGTTGACCAGTCAGCAAAATGAACTTCACCAACTGTTGCATTACAGCTGAGGAACAATTCCCAGTTTGGACTCCAGAGTTTTATTTCACCAGTATAACACGCAGTCAAAGTTGCGTTGAGGTGGGAATTATAGAGCATGACAGTAATCAAATCACTGTGGGCTTGGAAAGAGTACTTTCTTTGCATCGTTGCTACGTTCCAGCATAATACAAGGGAACCAAGTGGGGCAACATAGCAGTTCTCATCTTCTCGGTTGAGAAATCGCGCTGGGAATCCCGCACATTGTCGTAACGAACCCACGCCCCAGGAAAAATCTACTTGAAAACCAAATTTTTCTTTTGTGCCAGTACACATTACTTTGGATGAGGACGAAGGAGTTTCCATTGGTTTAAATAAATGTGCCCTAAAGTATTAATATTCGTTGAAAAAAAATCGAATTTTCGAATCTGCTTACTCATTGTGGATTAAGGAGTACTACATACATGAGGTATGGAGATGTCCCCAAAGAAAGCGTGATGCACTGTGGTATAGCTTCCATGGCATCTATGGCAACATCACAACCATCTACTTTCCGCCATCTTTGATTGTGAGGGGAAGTCTAACACTCGCTTTTAAAATGGTAAAATTGCACATTAAACAGGGAGATGAGAGTTTATTCCTCTTTGAAACAACTTGCCAAGCAGAACTTTCTGAGCTGATACCTCAACTTGTTCAGATCCAGAATGGTAGACTAAAAATTGAACGTTTGTTCTACGGTAAGAGAACCATTTGGAACTTAACATAAGAGTACTCTATCTTTGGTAACTGTTTCGGAATAAGCTGATTTTCTTCTTAATCACCATTGCTAGAACTTTCTTCGTTTTTACTTCACTTTATGGGTCTTAGGCGTTTACATATTGAAACAATCGTCTCGATCGATCCCCACATTAAAAAGTGAAGTCAGAATGATCATGATATAATTTGGGGCTAAACTACAGAATACAGGGCCACTTATTTACGTCTCCTTGAATCACAATGCATGCTTTTTGTTTTCTGCCTCGTTCTTCAAAGCATGCTGACAAGGTAGACCTCAATGGCCTTGTATTCTTCGCTCCGACGAAGGGCTAACGCTCGAAACGTCAGCTTTTGTAATCGTTACGGTGGCCAATTTACCACTTCAACTTTGTTGATATATCCAAATTATTTCGTTACTCCCACCGACGCAGCCCCAAACAGTTTCTTTCGAAACTATCAGCCTTTATTCACCTGTATTCTGTAGTTGCTCCTAATTTGGGTACACATTAATTTTCGTTATTATGTTTTACACAAATCAGGTTTCTTTTTTACCTTTATGCTAGTTTCATTATCATAGCCCTTAACCTTTTCACTCCCAAGATCTGATTATAGTTATATTCTCTTTACTCTCTTCCATTCAATTGTTATAGTGTTACTTGGAGAATTTGGTATTGGATCAACTAATAATCTTATAATTGATGTTTTACTTAATTCTTGTCACTTGTCTACTTGATATTGTATTGATATTATAAGGAGAAGTGCTGTCTTAATCACTTATGGGAGCTAAAGCGTTAAGCTATGGAACATGTGCGTCAAACGTGTTCGAAATAATTCTGACCTTGAATCAGTTTAAATTACTGACAGTAAACATGACAGATAGTACTGTTAAGTCCTGAATAAAAAGATTTCTTAGAAGGTATAGAATTAACCGTGAAATCACCAGTTTTAGAATACAGACTGGAAACTACCGCAAATTTCAAAACTAACTTCAGTTTGAAAGAAACCAGTCCTATTGTTATAAATTTTTGTATTTCAAACATTCAGTCTCAGTCATTCAAGATCTAGAACCTCAGGGTGTACAGTGCAAATGTCTTGGCTCAGGTTGTTGTAGCCTGGGAATATTACTCCAGTCAAAATGTCCTTGAATATGTCATTTCAGAGATGGAGGAGCTTGCAAAACATGGGATAACTCTTCCACCCAACATGCAAGGACTTACAGATGAACAGCTGTCTGATCTCAATCTTCATGATGATTGGGAGGATGAGTGTGTTCCCAGTGGAGGAGTCATTAAAAATAAGGACCCAATTGGTAGACGGAATGGGAAAGGTATTTTGACACCCATGGACTATAACCAGTACTTTGGCTGTAGTCCTTCTAATGACATCAAAGTCATCCAATGTTAAAGCAACTACAGTGTACACACTCAGGGTTCTCAATAAGTACTGATGTAGACAGCTGAAATATAAAAGTAAGTGGCGGGAGAAGCGAATACCACAGGCATGAGCCTCTCAGGGGGTCTGGCAGCATGCCCCCTCCCCTCCCCCCCTCCAAAAAACTTCAAAATATAGATTTGCCATTTTGAGCCTTTTGGCAAGCAAATTTGGTTTTAAGAAATAATTTTTATTAGAGACAACCATAAATTTTACTGAACATCTTTCTCTTCTTGGAGGAATCCTAATAATGAGACCAGACTACACCCCAAAAAGGGCAGTAGTCCATTAAAGTAAAGGTTTTATAGAAAGTCAAGGCCATTCAAGGCAGAAAATATATAAATAGAAACTCCTTTTGTCACTGTTTGTGTGTATTGATTTGAATAACTGTAGTTTCATTCTCTCAAAAAGAGGTTGAAACAATTATTAACCCAGAGTTAGCTTTACTCAGCATTTGGCCATGCTAGAAAGAACTAAAATGCCAAATCATCGGTGTCAGATCCAAAAGCAGAGTCAGAGTCAGTGTCACTTTCTGAACCTTTTGATTGCAGATTGAGGGCCTCTAGAACTTCATCAACATCTTCCTCATTTACATTTTCCTCATGCTCTCTATCTGCAGCTGCATTAGTCTGAACAGCAATTGTCTCCTCCCTTTCACATTGCACTCCCATTTCCTTTGTTTCACACTGGACAATCACCACAGATGGCTCTGAAGTAGGATTATCTGACTTTGGTACATTTGGAAGTTTTCTTCTCTCCTTTGCCTCAAGCCAGACTCTTACAGCTTCCTTTACAACAGGCAAGCAGCTCTGGACATCTGGTCCATTTATTCCCACAACTAGTATTGCTTGCAGCATGTAATTTTGGAGCCTGCTTCTTAGATGAGTCTTAACGTTCTTTACTGCACTGGCACCCCTCTCTGGCCATGCATTAGTTACTGGCAAACTGACAACTACTTCAGCAATGTAGAGAAGGAGGGTGAAGAATGCAACAAAGGAAGATTAATTCTTATAAGGAGATGAAGAAGAAACCATTCTGTAGTGGTGGTTCTACTTGAACCAGATTTCACTTCTATTGAATCATCTTAATGTTATCATTTACATGGTATTTCATATGAGACCACTCCGCTAGAAGCTTCTCTGATTTTAGCTTTTGGACTTCTTCTGTTTAAATCTGGAAAAAGTGTTTGGCTAAAATGTTGACACTGGAGTGTCCATACTCTTGAAAACCATCAGCTTCATATGCTGGCACATTAACTGGATCAAAGATACTGAGGGCACTAATAACATCAGAGCTTGAAACAAATCTTTGATCCAAATTATTTAAGGGCTTGAAACAAATCTTTGATCCAAATTATTTGAGAGCTTGAAACAAATCTTTGATCCAAATTATTTGATAGAGCTGCTACATACTTTTATGTAAGGCTTTGCATTTGTTGATATGAGGTGTGGGGAAATGTGATATTGCATCCAAGATTTGTAAAGCTATTGACATCTGCTTGTAGTTTGTCCAGAGGGATGTCATCCTCAACGATTTTGTTCAAATGTTGTTTGGTTGCTTTGATTTGTGGTTGAATAAGGGAGAAATTTATGTTGCTTCTTTGAAATGTGCAGGAAAGACTTAAAAGAACTGGAAGAACCTCTGCTAAAATGTACAATGCTCCAATAAACTTTGTATTCTTCATCTTCTTTAAAGGCCAGCTGCTGTGGCATCATTGTGTATGCTATCTAACTCTTGCAGTGTTTGTATTACACCACAGTACTGTTGCTTCATAGCTTCTACTGATTTGTCAAAGCTTAGCCATCTGGTTTTGCAAGCTTTTTTCAGTTTTTTGGCCAACACCTTCTTGCCTTTGGTTGAGCTCACTCTCACTTCATTCACTTTGATAGTACTTTCATCAATAATGCCATTTGCTTGGGTGAGTTCTCAAAATGCTTCCACATTTGTCTTAGTATATCAGATACATCTTGAATGTATTTGGAGTCTTCATTAGAATCAGTACATGCAAGAGCTAGCCTGTGGCATACACAGTGTATAGCAATGATGCATGGATTATCTCGCTTTAGTTTAGAAGCTACACCTTTTCTTGTGCCTACCATAACAGATGCACCATCTGTTGCCAGCCCCATCAAATTTTTTATGCCTAACTGTGATTAGAGAAGCTCCTCTTTGAGCAAGTCATAGGTTGCCTGTGCAGTAGCTGCATCATGTTCTTTTAGCACATTCTGGGCAGAAAGAAAACTTGTCTCGACTGTTTCACTTTGAGCGTAAAAATACTGGACAGAAGTTATTAAATAAACTGAGAAGTGACACTAAAATTTGCCATCTCATCAGTCATTAATCCAAAACAGCTTGCTGCTCTAACCTTCTTCAAAGTAAGTTCTTTTACAACATTTCCAATTGTTAAGAAGATTTCAGTCAAAGACCCTTCAGATCTATGTTGAAAGTATTTGATTTCAGCCACCCCAGCTATCACATTTGTTATAAAATTAATAAGTGGGAAGAATTTTCTGTTTGGCAAGTACAAAATAAGCTGTTGAAAAGGCTTTCTCCAAGACTGACATTTCGGTTTCTTTTTTCTCAACAAACTCTTTGTGGAAAACAGACATTCTTGAGATCATCGCTGCTTCTAATAAAAGCACTCTGACTTATGACGCCCTGACTTCCTATGTGTTTCAATAGCATCTGACTTGAATTGGTCAGATGCTACTCCAGAAAATTTGTCAGGTTTGTTCTGGGGATTAGTAACTCCATGTTTTTTTACAAGTGATACCAAACATGCATTCCTTCCCCCTCGACATAGCAAAGCCACCAGTTGTCGATTTTTTCCACCCAGTCATGGTTAAACTTTTTAGTCTTGATTCTTTGCAATTCCTGCTCAGTGAGTTCTGAACATTTGTTGAAACAGGTATGGTAGTTGTGAAGTTTACCTTGAGTGAAAAAATCTTTTATCAAGGCTTCACACTGTACCTGTGACAACACAGGAGCGATGTTTGTGCTTTCGGCTGTTTTTGTCTCCTTCATCAACACATGCTGCTGAATTACTTATAGTGGGAATCGCCGGTGTTTGTCAATCGCTGTTATCGGCAGTTTTCTCACTTTCATCAACACGTGCCACTGAATCACTTGTTGTGGGAATCGCTGGTGTTTGCCGATCGCCCACATCACTGGCTGTTTTCCCATTTTCATCTACCTGGCTTTCCATTCTTTGTGATATACAGAAATATTGATCAATTCCAGGCTGGCTTGAACTGGGTTTTCTTTTACTCGTGGGTACTCTATAATTAATTACATACTAAGAATTCATGCCTTCTTCTAACATGCTGAACGCCACACTGCACTTGTTGACAACAAACGCCGGTCAGCAGAATTTTGCAGAAGATAGGAGGCGCTCATTGGCATTGCATAATATGTTTTGCTGCTGAAAACGGCTTTTAAGTATTACTCGTTTGATTCATGCAATTTTTAACTTTGAAATCTACATGTAGATACAAAGTAAGGAGGCAAGCTTATCACTGAAAAGCAGGCGGCTCTAAATTTAAAGTAGCCAGCTTTTTAGCCGGCTGCCAGCACTTAAAAAGAATCCTGTTTACATGTATGCACAATTGTAAACTGACGGTTGCATTTTACCAGATTATTTAGAAAATGCTCTTTACCTACATAATTATAGTTAATAATTTGTTAATAGTTTCTTAGAAGAGATATGACTATTTGTAGTGTTTTTTAACAATCACAATACATGGAATTTATCATACATATGCTTGTTATGATTAGAACCCCCCTTAATAGTCTAATGCAGATTGAGAAAAAATGTCATTAGTGAACAATGGATATGACATGTAACAATCAGTTCAAAGTTCACATGCTAATTGAATGACAAGTTTACAATCTAATTAATGCTCATACAGGTAGTAAGAACAAGTATCTACATGTTCAGTATATATATCTTATTAACCAAGCGCGAGGGCCGTACTGGGAGAACATCGGCCCGAGGTCTTGACAGTACAAAAAAGACCGAGGGCTGATATTCTTCCAGTATGGTCCAGAGCAAGCTTGGTTAATAAGAGATTTATTATACGACTGAAGTTCAAAGGGATGCAAGTGTGGTATCATTCGGGACCATTCGGGACAGTGCCCGGTCCAATACTTAGAGAATATTGCACCGGCAATAGAGCATTTTGATTGGTTGATTTTAGTTATTGGCCCTCTGACTGCCCAAGCCGTGTAATAAATAATGTAATCATATTCATTTTGCTTTAGCACCTAGTGAGAAAATGGCAGAGGTCATCAACAGAACAAGAAAAGAAGCAAAGGCTAAAGTGTCCAAGGTTTGTTGGAAATGGTACATGTGATGTACATACTTTTAGGTATTCGTGATGTGTTGTATTTCTGACACACTGGCAAAATACAGTATGTGATATCACTGATCATAATTATTATGATACTACATGTTTGAGATTCTTGAAACTTGAATATATGACAAGGATAGAGGCTGATGTCAAGTTTCAATACCTGTAGGACCATTGATAAAAGGGTTTCAAGAATTTTTTTAAATATGTATTTTCCACTGTCCTAATTTTTTAGGAACAAGTGGCAGCAAATATCCCTCTCACCAATGAGATTATCAAAGATTCTTTAGATCAAATGAGAGGAGCTGTAATGATTGTGTATCCCATGGGATTACCTCCCCATGATCCCATCAGACATGAACTGGAAAACAAAGAGGATTTATCTGGAACACAGGTGTAGTTTATTGAAAGCACTGGTCAGTAATGTATGGGTTGATGTGTTACTTCATACACTACAAGTGTATGAAGTTAATGAATTAAACAGCCAAAAATCAAAGATGAAAAAAGGTGCTGCTGGTTATGAGCCACTTGGGTTTCCTCACCATGCATAATGTTTTGCTTTAATTTGTGTTCATACATGTACATGACTTAATGAATTAAGGGGAAGTTAATTTGGGTTGGGTTGATTAAAAATTAATGATGGCAAATTACTATTGAGCGTTATGCATGGTCATTTTGAAAAAATCCTGCAAATGCATGTGCAGTGTAAAGTTTTCTTTTCTTTTTGTTACTTTCAATTACATGCCTCATTCTTATATGTACAAACTCATAGGGGGGATGTCAAGAGTACCAGTATGGATTGTAGGATATAATCGAATTTCTCTTTAGTATTTTGTAATTCCACAGTATTTTGGACATAAAGCTTTAAGAAATAAAATTGACTAAAAGGACTATTAAGCTCCATTTCTGTACTGGTTAAATGACAAATTTGTATAAAATGATACTTTTGAGATGTCCGCACTGTAATTTTGTGTCATAAATTATCATAAATTAACCTTGATACCAAAAAAGCTGTCACCGAGGGGACATACACTAAATAAATGTTGTAGATCTGTCTTGAGAAGAAATCTAAGACATTAAGTTGTTTACCCAGACTTCCTATGTTATTAAATTTGTTTCTTGGCTTTGTGCGGAAGAGATGTAATGCTTTGTCCAACATTGAATTGTCCCCTCCGTGACAAAAATACCCACAAAAATTATGATCTTTCTAAAATAAATGGGGATAACTGCAGAAACTTCTGTTAATTATTGAAGTATGGGCTGACAAACTCAAAAGTGGTAAAGAGTTTCTTCCACTTCTTTTTCCTTTTAATTACTTTAAAAAGATAAAAAATGTCATGGAGGGGAACTTTTGTCACAGAGGGGACTTTTCTGTCACAGAGGGGACATTACTGTCACAGAGGGGACATCACTGTATTGAAGAAAAATTAACTGTCACTGAAGATAAATGCAATGCAACAAACTATACTCTCCTCACTTAAAAGAGAAATTAATGTAACTATTGAGTTTAAAATTCAAGTTAATTTATGTCAAAAGTGGATGTGAGTAGAACATTTTTACTGTCAAAGAAAGAGTTGCACATTTCATGACTAATACATGAACAAAAAGTAAAGGATTCTGGGATTGTAGGCTCTGAGCACGATCACCACAGCACTGGCAGTTGCTTTAGAGCTGAAATGAGGTCTAAAGAGAGGACAAAGAAATACAGAGAAAGATTGAAAGAAAAATGATGAAAATTATGAGATGGTTAAAAAGAAAGATTGAGACCAAATTTCATGTTGATCATTCTTGTCTTTTTTCCCCTTCAATTCATCAAGAACAAAAAACACTTTTTCTATATGAGTGCAGCTGGCAGTTTTGTCAAGCCCACCCACCAAAGAGCTGTCTGTAAGATGTGGAGTGCATTGCTTGTGGCAGATAATCAGCCTAGTCCAGAGGACTGGTCCTTTCATGTAAACAGTTCTAATGATATACAGCAACAAGAAACAGATTATGATTGTGGTGTGTTTGTTTGCAAGAGCCCTTGCTCTTTCCTGTCCTCTCGTCCTTAACAAGGACAAGGGGGATGTAAGGAAATCCATTATTCATGATCTCCATGTTCAACATCTCAGCCCAGTACCATGTAAGGAGGTTGAGGTGGGGATGTACTTTGCTGTAGACTATGTCACAACTTTTTACTTTGGCTGGGTGATTTCTGTGGAAGATGGCTATGTAGAATTCAAGTTCTAACACAGCATAAGCTCTGCCACCTATGACTGGCCAAGATGAGATGATGTGGACAGGGTACATTGCAGTTGTATTTTTTATGGTCCTGTAATGCTGGAAGGCAATCACCCATTTACATTTTCAATGCAAGGTGAATTTGAGAAAGTGCACCTGTTTTTCAAAAAGCAGGACTAATTCTGAGCACAAGAAAGCCTATGATAACTGTCTGTCTTTTACAGCATTTATGAAAATGAGATTTGAGCTTTTTGGAGGTTTATTCACTTAGAGTGTACTGGATTTTAGACTACTTTAGTATGAACTGGATATTGTCAACAGTTAGCTGTAGAACTGTACATATACAAGTATTAAAACTTGTAAGTCGTTATCACCTCTGAATCTGTGGCACTTTTGTTCAATATTCAGCTTATATAATTATTATATTTACATCTTGCATATCATGCATGCATGCATATTTGCAGTCTGCAATGCAGTTTTAAGCCTTTTTATTAAGAGAGAGAGACAGAGACACAAAACCTTGAAATATCTGAGTTGCTTACATTTTTAGTTATACATGT
The DNA here is from genome assembly GCF_964205215.1 of Stylophora pistillata. NCBI lineage: Eukaryota > Metazoa > Cnidaria > Anthozoa > Scleractinia > Pocilloporidae > Stylophora > Stylophora pistillata. Next base: position 22,745,487 of record NC_142526.1, on the reverse strand, counting down.
AAGTTTCAAAAATGTTGTATATATTTTTGTATGCACCAGGTCTTATTGAACCATTGGTTTTATCTTGAGTACTTTACATGAACCTAAAGTTTCCAAATAAAAACTAAAAAAAGAAAAAAACATAAAGGTTCTTTTAAGAAATGTGTTGTATCCTATGAACAAACAGCATGACACAACTTTCCAGAATACTTTCCAGCCATAAATTAAATGTCTTTAAAGGCTTGATGACACGTATGACAGCCAACCTTTTGATGTGGTCAAGCTTTAAAGAATATCTTGAAAATAATTAAATTAAACTGGGGCTGCAAACTCATACTAAGGCTGGAAAATTGGTTCAAATTGGTTCAAATTGATCACTGCTGCCTATTGGACAAAAGGTCCCCTCTGTGACAATAACCACAAGCACTTACTGTTCCTGTACAATGTAAGAGACGAGGAAGGCCTTTTCCATTTAAGGCAGTTTTATTGTTGATTAACATCTAAATAAACTATGTACTAAATTATTGTTGCTGCCATTATACATTCACAGAAATCTGAGATTAAATTTTAACTTTCAGTTTTCATAGTTTCTCTGGTCCCCTCTGTGACAATCTAAATAAATGACTAATTCCCCCCAAATGTGGAAGAAGTCATTTGGAAATAGTTTGATTTAAAACAATCATTAGCTGTTGTATCCATTAGAAGTCCTCACTAAACTGAATTATATTAAGCTGGGGAGCTATCTATGATATTCTCCTCTGAATTGTCCCCTCAGTGACATGCAAAATACTGTGGAATGACCCTATTACATATTTCCCTTCTCTCTCCTAAATTATACTGCTGAATTTACACGCATGAATTTATATTGATGTACCTTCTTTACTAACAGGCTTCCCTTCAAGTGTTGAATGAAACCACCACCCAATTGTGGTGGGCTGGGAAAGAGCTTCAAAGAGGGAAAAAGCTGCAAGACTTTATTGGGAAAAATGAGAAAACAAAACTGATTATCAAAATTCAGAAGGTGAACAATGAGGAAAACTATTTTATTATTGCTTACACTTGTCATTACAGTGAATACAGTTGAAGTTAAGGAAGCCTCTGCAGTGGTGGTAGTCACTATGGTGTTTGACTTGTGTGTGTGTGTGGGTTGTGGGGGGGGGGAGGGTAAGAAGGGGGGATACTGTAGGTCAGCTGGTCTTATGTGAAAGATGTTGACTGGGTTGAACCCTTTAATTATGAATATCAATTTCAGATGGATTAAGAACTGCAATAAAATTTTAATTAGTAATGCATCTGAAGGGGTTGATACTACAGGTACATGTTATACTAATTAATGTGTTTTGATTCATTTTGGCTTTATCTACGTTTTTATTTTGCTTTTTCCTTTTTGATTCTTAACTTGTACACTTATAATAATTATAATTAATAATACCGTTATTTATTACCTTTGGTGATAAGAATTACAGTATTATTACAGTAAAAAAATTCAAAATTCAAATTTGAAAATTCAAAACACAACAAATATATATACAATTAAGGTGTGTCAAATTAAGTTAAGCTTAGCACCTCTAGGAATAAACGATTGTTGGTGCCTAATAGAGCGTGATGCAGGTATTCTGATGTGTGCTGATTTCATCTTACAACATCTTAGGTTATGGCCATGATCCACAGCCTTGTCTAAAAAACGTTTTCAAAGATGTGCTTCAGATTCTAGTATACGTTTAAATTCTTTCCT